>NW_026623232.1:3047733-3160624 GCF_030028575.1 Malurus melanocephalus
CGAGCGGATGCGGACCGGTGCCCTGTGCTGGGCCCGAGCGGATGCGGACCGGTGCCCTGGGCTGGCCCGAGCGGATGCGGACCGGTGCCCTGGGCGGGCCCGAGCGGCGCTTACGGGTGTTGCGCATCCAGTGCAGCAGGCGCGGCAGGTCGGCAGCGCGCGTGCCCCTCACGGCCGCCAGCACCGCGCGCCGCGCCGCCTCCAGCTCCATCGCGCCGCCGCCGCGGGGGGGCGCCACGCGCGCCGCCGTCCGCACGTGCGCGCCGTGGGAGAAGCCCCGCCCCCCGCGCTCCCTGCCWCCGGCTACCCGCACGTGCGCATGCGGGAGGGCGTCACCGACCGGAAGGGGCCCGCCACGCATGCTCGGTCCCGTCCCCAGGCGCGTGCTCGCGCTGCCCCTTGGCACCGCCCCCGGCCCCGCCCCCAGTGACGGAGSRGCCGCGGGAGGAGCTCCCGCCCACYCTGCCTCCGGCCCCGCCCRCRGCCSCGCCTCTCGCCCGCCCTTAAGGCGCTGCCGCCCAATTCCCGCCTGTGCCCGGGTGCGGGCGGGACGTTGATGCGGAGCCACCTTAAAGGCGGAGTGGCTCAAGCGCGTCCCGGAAACGGAAGCCAACGGAGGCCTGTGGGGCGACGGTCAGTGCTGACGTTTCCCTGGTCGGTGGCGGCCGCGGCTCCTTGCGCTTCCAGCGGCGTCTCGCTGGGCGGCCTCGCCCCGGCGGGCTGGGCTGGGCTGGGCTGGGCGCGCTCCGCCCGCGGGCCCCGCGCCGCGCTCCCGGTGAGTGCTCGCGCTGCCGCCGCAGCTGCTCCACAAGCGGGACCGTGTTTCCCGGTAGTTTCTGCTGACGCGGAGGGGCCCCCGGTCCAGCCGCGGCGGGAAAGGAGGAGGGACCGGGGGTTTGCCGGCCCCGGGGACAGGCAGTGGTCTGTCTTGTGGCAGCCCGGGCCGGGCAGGGCGCTCAGTTTGCCGGAGCTCTGCGGGAGCAGTTCKGGGCCTCCCGGACCCAGCCCCTGCTGTTCACAGCACCGGCACAGGACTCGACTGGCCGCTGTCCGTGGCCAGCTCTGGGTGCTTGAGGAAAGGACAACGGCCGGGCACGTATCCCAAACTTTGCTTTTGTCGCTTTTCCCGTGAGAAGGAGGAAACGGGACACAAGCGCGACAGCCGTTCGCTGCTGCTGCTTTGGGGGCGCCTTCTTGTCAGCCGGGTAAATTTAGAAGGTAGAAATTCGTACGGTGAGGTTGAGCGTAGCTGCAGTAGCTCAAGGGATTTCCACCTTTGAACCAGCTGCTTCTCTGTTACAGTGTTAACGTGCAGYTGATCTTAATCCATGTATATTTACATTTAGTATAACTTTATTGTACAGATTTTAAGTGTCCCTTTTGTTTGTTATATTTTTAAACAGCCTTTATCTTTTAAACAGCTGTTTAAAYAGCTGTTATCAGTTAAAGCTGTACTATTTTCATAATTCCGTACATTAGAGTACTGCTAGTTCAGCTAGACAGATACGGTCGGAGGTTTATGCTGGGTGGGTGGGCACTATGTCTTTCGAGTTGCTTCACTGCTGGTTTGCTATGGCATAGTAAGACACCTGCTAATTCTGCTGCTCCTTTATTCCTGAAATGCCCGTTTCTGGCTGAAGAGCAGAGGCCTTGGGGCTGCAGTAGCACAATGACCTGGGAGCTCAGTGTGGAGGTGCCCAGGCTGGTGCAGGGGACTCAGACTGTGTAGAGCTTGTGGCCTGCTCGAGGCAGCCTGGCTGTGTCCTGGGGGGCCCTGCTGGCTTTAACCCTGCTCTGTGTGTTGGTGGGGTGCTGCATTCCRTTTAAACTCTCCAGAAGTACGGCTGCTCAGCACATACTTGTTCTGCAGTGCAGTTATTGCTAATGCCCTTCTGGCTRTCTGCCAACCCAAGCTGGCTACCTGCTAAAACATCTTACCTRTCTTTGTCTGGAGTGTGGCTCTCGACTTGGATGAGACTCTCTGCAAAGTTCTGTTAATTTCTGCACTTGGCAGCCCTTAGAAATTCTGATGGCTTGTGATTTCTTAATGTGCTACTGAGAGCAGTTTAAGTGAAAATGCTTGAACTCATCTCCTTAGTAAAGGTTTTGAATTATTCCCATTGTAAGGATAKCAGAAGAAGCCTTTGGAATTCTGCAGAGGAAACATTCAGTTACTAGGGCATAATTAAGCTTCTGTATTTGGGGATCTGTAGAAATAYAGAAACTGATTTTAAATATTGAGTATGGTCATCCTATCCAGTTTCTTAACTGATACATCCAAGTATTATAGTTTTGTCATTGGTTGCCATTTTAGCAGCTTAAAGCTTACTAACTTGCAATGCTATTTTTAAAGGCAGGTTATGTTTTTCTTTCACATTGTGATTATCACAGAAAATGACCTGGAAAACATTTTGAACATCTGCTTTGCAGAGATTCTTTGGTAGAGCCTATTGATGATGCTTTTTTGGAATTATTTTGTAATAATGTGACTTGTATGCCTTGTAAGGAAACCTTGGAGTTTTACCACTTTGGATAAGGTAGAAATCCCCTTCCAGCAGTGTAAGAAGATGGACATCCTTACACTGGTCTGCACATTCTCTGCAGGCAGAGTTACTTAGGAAGCATAGACTAATTTTTTTAATTAATATTGAGGTGGCATAGTAATGGATATCATTGCTTGTATGTTCAATATGCATTAAATCTAAAATGTATAAATCCATTTGTGTCATTTGCCATACCCGACTCCTATATTCGCACTGGARTTTTTTATCCTACATTTTCAGAAGCTCCTGGAGACTGTTCTGCCTTGTGACCTCAGTATCAGGGGAGAGGRGTTAGACTGGTGGTTGTTTTTGGCGTTTTGATGTTGGTTTAACCTGCCAAGTTGGTAACAATAATAATTCTCAAGTAGAGAAAGCAATCTGGATGTTGGCCTACATGGGTGCCTTGTTTTAGCTCTTTTGGAACAAGTCTTTTATTATTTATAAATACATTTTAAACCTTGCCTTTTGGGATTTGTGCAGCTGGTAAATCTCAATGAGTGTGCACATTGAACTGTTCTCGTAGCCACATGGGAGCCCTCTCTTACATAAAACCAGAATGTAGCTAGTGGTTGTACTTCAATAAATGGACAAGGCCTTTCTTCTYTGTTTTCTTCTCATTTGAGGCAGGAAGTCCCAAAAACCTTTAAAGCTCTCATCTGTTTTGATTACAGAGGCTCCTGTTATTGGAARCTTGGCTTTCAGTTCTGAAAGGAGGAGCTCAAATGTTAGATTCTGATTTCAGCTATCAGCAAGGGAGTAGTTTCAGCTGAGTACATGAAAGCAACACTGAAAGTGGGAGATAAACAAGAAATATTGAAGTGCTCCATTTCAATGGAGCTGTGGTGTTGCAAATTTTTGCTCTTCAGACAAGTTTTGCTTTGTCTTTTTTCAGAAATTTAGATTGCTGATTCTACCATATGTTCTCCTGAATATGTTGTTACCTTACATGGGGGGTGAAGTGGTTTAGCATGTTGACTAGAATGTGTACCCTTCAGAAATTAGCATTTTATGGTTTTCTAACGGTAAGTTATGGTATACTTTAGGCTTACATATAGTATTTGTATTTATAGTGAACAAAAGTAGTCTGTTTTTCCAATAGTGCCATTAAAAACTAAAATGTGAATTTAATTTATTAAAATGCAAGTATGTTTGTAGGATTACCGAAATGGGAAATACAGTTTGATTTAGTGGAAGCTGGATAAAATGCAACCAATAAAGAAGGTTCAATTTTGCTAGCAAAATATTTTGCTTCTGGTCATACTGTCTTAGCAGGATGCATTTTAGAGGCTGTTCTGCTTGATTTTATTCTSTCACGTAGCATATTGCTGATAAGAGGATAAAAAGCAGTTAGCATTCCTTCTAGAAGTCTATCTGGACTGGGATTTTTTATGGTGAATTCAATGCACATTTATTCTACACAGTGAAATCCTTCCTAATTGAATTGTGGTTTCTCTGTTTTTAAGTAGGCCATTRGGATAGCCTAAAATTAACTTCAGGCCAATATTTCCTAAAAATAACTTTAAAAAGTAAAACTTGCACAGTTTCTGGAATGCAAAGCAGAATTCTTTCCCAAAAGTTACTGGAATAATTAATTTGCAARGGCAAAACTTCTACTTGTTTAAAATTTGATTTTTTGATTTTCTTCCAGATCCTTCTGAGTYGTTCTTGAAGCCGCCAAAATGGTTCTGGCAGATCTTGGAAGAAAAATAACTTCAGCATTGCGCTCTCTGAGCAATGCTACGATTATCAATGAAGAGGTATGTAGTGTACAAATGTGATGGMACTAACACTTGAAAAGTCCTGAGAAAAAGTTCTCAAAGGCTGATGAGATGCTTGAAGTAAGCTGATGTTCTCCCGAGACTTTTTTCCTTCAAGTAAAATTTCTACTAGAGGTTTTAACCCCCTGAGAGTACTGCCAGAACGAAGAACRAAATTTATCGTGGGTCATCACCTCAGACATAGTGGGTCCTGTGGTCAAAGGGTCCTTGAGCCTGGCTGTCCTTGGGGAGATTAATGTTCTATGAAGGTAATGCTGGAGGGAGGCAATGTGTACCTAAGGTTGGATGGAAAGTAGGTGCCTGCTCTGATTTAGGTGTGTGTACACAAGCAGACTATGGAGATGTGTAGTAGGCTGCTAGAAGCTGAAATGTGGAAGAAAAAAATATATGTAAGCTTTGCTGTCTGAAATGTGAGGAATGTGTTGCATTTGCTGACATTATATTCAAGCCAGTGTGTGGTTCTGGAAATTTGTTGAGATTGGTATCTATATATTTTCTGTTAAAGAATTTGAAATTATAACTAGGTGTGTTCTGTTATAGGAGTGCAAAGCAAGATGTAAAACTAGTAATGTGATGGTTTAAAAGTGTCTATGAGTACATGAATTGCTAGAAATTTTTACCAGGTGGAAAGATGTAAGTTAAAGTAAGTAAAAAGCAGGGTCATTGAGAGCTGTAGGGTTAGAACTTGTGCACAGAGAAAAAGTTTTAATGTATCTTCAGCTGGGAAACAAAAAATCCTTAACTGAATCAAATACAGCCCAATTAAATTTTTTCAGCAATGGAAACTTATCCTGTAAGAGCTCAAGATGTGCAAATTATGCCATTTWTGCAGGTGTTACTTTCTGAAAAATCTTTCTCTTCAAGACTTTGAAAACTCAGAACAAACAGCGTTTCTAGCTGAGGCACTGGCTTGTCTAAAAGGCATACAGTCAGAGCAGCAGTCCAGTTTCTGAAAATGCATATACAGGGTGCCCATCTTGCAGCTAAGAATACTGGTATTTACAGAAATGATATTGTGATACAAGATTTTTTGGTGTACTCTCTAAGTAGTACCCATAGGAAAGTTTATGAAGTCTTTTTGCCATGTGAGATGTTGGCCATAACGCAATAGGAATGTTTTGTGTGAGTGTTATACAGTGTGCCATTGTTACAATTGAGAACCSTTCTCTTTCAGTATTACCCTTTCAGATTTAAATGGTATTTATGTAGAAAAAAATGCACAGACTTTTTTTGTGGCAGTCGATTTAATCGTAGGACTATATGCATTTAATTTGTGAAAGCTGTGGTTATATCATAAATAGACTTTCACATCCTTATTTTGACCTAAYAGTGGCCTAGCTTATCTGTGTCTGGTAAAACATTTGTTCTAATTTTTCTTTTTTACGCCAAAGGTTTTAAATGCTATGCTAAAAGAAGTATGTACAGCATTACTGGAAGCTGATGTTAATATCAAACTTGTGAAGCAACTCAGAGAAAATGTCAAGTAAGTGAAATAATCAAAATACATTTAACTTTTAATATTTGTGAAAGTTGTAATTTGAGGTTATAAAAGAATAATTAATTTGTGACTTTACATGTTGGTTTGGTTTTTTTAGACACACACAGTTTAGTTTTAACAGGAAAATGTGTTTGCTAAACTAAATGTTTAGCCTGTTCTATCAAAAGAAGCTTTGGTCAAATCTAGCCATTTATTGTTGCCGCAGGCTTGTTTCAAAAATCAGTTGCTGTCAAGTTGTCTGATAAACAAGTTCTTCATTACTTCCTAGACACATCATCTTCACATGTTCTRTGCTAGCTATAAATAGATCTGTTTGTGACTAGCACTGTTACCTTGCCTATTTTCAGATGTGCAATTCAAGTAARTGCAAGTCTGAAAGATGCATTTTAGAAACTTGTTTTTGTCCTCCACATAAGAATATCTCTAGTGCATTTCACTTCTTAAGTGCCTCCTATCTAAAAACTCAGAACAAATCAGGGTGCTGTTGCAGTTGCAAAAACTTTGTTTATTACTAGGTTCAAGTGATGCTTTAAGTTATGCTAGTGTTTCATGGTTTTCTTAAACTCAGGTCTGCAATTGATCTTGAAGAAATGGCATCTGGCCTTAACAAAAGAAAAATGATCCAACATGCAGTCTTTAAGGAGCTTGTTAAGGTAGGACTTCAAAATTCTGCATTGCATCACTTTCCTTGTATAGTCTGGGCTTGGAAGTAGTGCAGTAGCAGCCAAGCTTTTAGGTAGTTATGTGGTACCTGTAGTTATGCTTTCTGTTTGTGAGGGTTCTTGCTGTTGTGAACAGTAGTATTCTAATTGAAATGACATCCTGGGCATTTCTCAAACTAATTTTAGTTTAAGCTTGAAGTTCAATTGTTTTTATTCTTCAGTTGAAATGTAAAGACGAGTAATGTTATCCTTGTCCCATATATACAGCCCACTCTGACTGTGCTTGGTGTTAGAAATTAACACTGTTATGTCRCAGAATTATTATGCAGAACATTATATACTGTAGGTATCTTGCAGGGCCTGTTGCTGCAAGTCAGCAAGAACCTAAGCCATATTAAGATGAGAATGTGCTTTGCTGCATTAAATATGAAACCAGGCACCTAGCATGATTTTGACACCAACTGTTCCGTGCTTTTGAARTTTGGTTCTGCTACCTATGTTACTCTTTGTTCTTTAGCTTGTAGATCCCGGAGTCAAGGCATGGACACCTACCAAAGGAAAACAGAACATTATAATGTTTGTTGGTTTGCAAGGAAGTGGTAAAACAACAACTTGTTCAAAGGTAACATGCAGTGAATCTCATTGCATGGTTTTTGGTGGTTTTTTTTTTTAGCTTGGGGAAGCTGGTGTTCACTGGACTCTTTAGGTAGGGTTGGCTTGTGATCTGTGCTGTTGCTGTTAGTAGGAAACTGCTAACTAACTAAAACAGAGATACTTTTGCAGAGGGGTTTCTGAGATGAGACAAATGTTCAAAGTAATACTATTTTGGCATAATTTATGGTTATAGGACTTCCTTCAAAATTTTTTGAACTAAACTCTTGAAACAATACCGTATATAGATAAGAGAGTCTTTCTATTTGTCCTTGTSCTTGGAGTTAAACCACAACATTGTAATTCACTTTCTATGTTTAAGACTAGTACTAAGAAAGGATGCTCGTTCCATTACTTATTTAGGAAAACCAGTGGAATTTGGCCTTTATATTAGATACCTCAGTTAAGTGGGTGATGTGAAACTTCTTCCAMCCCCAGATTCATTGAAGAAATTTACATTTGTATTTTTTCAAGGCTGAAAAAACAATGCTCTGAATCAACMAATCTTCACATCTCCAACAAGGCCTCCTTGTTTGTTAGTATGAGGTTAAAYAGCACACCATTCCTAGTGGGATCATCCATTACCTGTGACAGGAAGTTGTCATCTGTGCTTTCCAGGAACCTCCTGGRCTGTTYGTGCTTCACTGTGTTGCTTGCTCCTCCAGCAGATGTCAGGGTGGTTAAAGTCCCCCAAAAGAACCAGGGCCTGTGACTTCAAGTCTGCTTTAGGCTGCCTGTAGAAGGCCTCATCCACTTGCTGCTTCTGATCAGGTGGCTTGTAGCAAACACCCACAACAGCCTCAGTCTCCATAATCTGCCCTTTTATCTTAACCCATAAGCTCTTGACTCACTCATCAGTCACCCCAAGGTAGAGCTTGATAGATTCCCAGTTGTGAGGAGAAGTTATTTTGRGATTCACACACAGTGATACATTGAGTATAGCCTGCTCTGATTTACRGAAGACTTTCTTAGTGCTTCTGTAGTAAACTTTATTTTGCTARTTTGTCTTTGGTCAGTCAAGTGTTTTGTGAATGTACATTGTACTGATGAAGCTGAGTGTTGTAAGAAAGTTGAGGATTCTATCCACTGCTTTAAAATAGGTCCTTTCAATGGAAATATCTTTGTTCCTCTGGAAGTACAGAAACACAGAACTGTACAACTTRTAGTCATTATGGTACTTGATATTGRAGTACTTACTGCTTTGGGTAGCTTCTACRTGTTACTCCAATCTGCAGTATTAAAAGTAAGAAGAATTCAGGAGTTAATAAAATGGGAACTTAAGTTATATGTAGTCATTCCTAGCTCAGGAAATTGAAATCAGAAGCAGATTCAAGGAGGTGTTTYCATCTTGCCATTAATAACTATTTATAATGTACTTTTCTAAATAATGGCCATGCTAACAGTCTACAGTCTTACTCCATTCTCTCAGTTTTAGACAGGCTGGCTTGACTTKGTGTCCTTTGTGTGTGACTTACAAGCTGTTAAACGTGTCATGTAAGTGGGACTTTGGTGTAACCATTTGTTTTGGATTTCATTTCACAGTTAGCATACTTCTATCAGAGGAAAGGCTGGAAGACTTGTTTAATATGTGCAGACACATACAGAGCAGGTAACACAGACTTTAATGATTCTCYATAATATTTGCAGATTTTCTTAAGTAGTCCCTTGACTATACCTGTCTTACAGGTGCTTTTGACCAGTTAAAGCAGAATGCCACAAAAGCAAGAATTCCCTTTTATGGGAGGTAAGCATCTTTCAGAATCACTCTGGAGAACAATTCAACTCCAACGATGTATTGTTATTGAACATTTCCCACTAAGCCCCATCTAGTGTTGCTTAATTACTTACATTTTAGTAATATATTCTGAGTAATACTTGCTCTGATCAGATGAAAATTCAGCCCAGTTCAGTATGCTTCCAGAAGTAGCACACAGGATAGTGTAATATTAGATCAGGTGTCTGGGAATAATTCCATATAGTGCTTTCAGCCAGATTTTCAGCAGGTATCTCACAGATCAAAGGATATTATTTTTGGATGCTTAATTTTTATTAYCAAATAGAGGCAGAGGTGGACCTAAAATGGCTTCTAGAAAGCGATAAATAACTTTCCCCTAAGCTTCACTGGAGGTGAATGGTCTAGATGGTCAACTAAACCTTATTTCAGGGAAGGTATAGCAGAACTTTGTCTCACCTGCTTGGAAGCTGCACTGACTTCAGTCTGTATGTTGGTTCACTGAGTAGTAATGGTAAATGGCTTAGGAAGGCATATATTTAAGCAGTTTTTGCTTGACATAAGAGGAATTCCCTCTTGAAATCCAGATAGGTTTGTAGTTAACAAGTTYATAGTCATGTGATGAAATTCTGAATTAGTTTCTTTGTTTCTCTTTTTGATCAGTTACACAGAAATGGATCCTGTAATTATTGCCTCAGAAGGTGTTGAGAAATTTAAGAATGAAAACTTTGAAATAATCATTGTTGATACAAGTGGACGACACAAACAAGAAGACTCTTTGTTTGAAGAGATGTTACAAGTTGCTAATGCCATAGTGAGTAGTTTTGAGAAATACAGTAACTTGTCACAATTATTTGATGACAATTGATTCATCTTTGTCCTCATGTTCTGTGTGCATTTTGCTTTAACTCCTAGATTGTGTTAAAATTACAAACAGATAGAAATAAGCAAGGGCTGAATAACCAGTGCTTGTTAGTTTTGTGTCAGTTTTAATTCTTCTATTTTTCTGTTCAAATGTGCTTACATATAACTAGACTTCCATTCCTGCTTTAACTTTTCCTTTTCAGGATCTTTGCATTGAGAAACTAGATAAAAGAGCCAGTCTGATCTGGTTTCCTGTAACTAAGAATACTAAACTTTCTGTGATTGTCACAAATAATTGCAYTGAAAAGAGAAGATGAYTGGATAACTTTCAACAGTTTTGATATGTAAATGAAGCTGGTGTTTCTGTGGGTTTAAAAWGTCTGGCTATTTGTTTGATTCTGTGGTCTTGCATGACAATATGAAACTTCCCACACAATTGCTGCTAATGGCTAACTTAGTTTTAGAGGAATGGGTGTCTTAAATRTCTTAATGTAAAACCAAATGGAAGATGTTAGCTTTTAATTGCCTGTAGATGCTAATTAGCTGTTTTGGCTCAAGATACTGGCTAAGATCACTTGAAATATAACTAATAAGCACAAACCTATTAAATTGTAATGTTTTGTTTTGCAGATAAATCATGTAGTAATACAGCATCAGATTTTTTAAAATGGTTYTTAGATAATACTGTTCATAAAACAGTGGTCCTGTTTTAAACTCTTACAATACAGCTCTTATATACTGTTACTGCAGTAAGTTCTGCTGCTGAACATAATGCATGAACATTCTTTAGTAAAGCAGGAAATAATTATTTTTGTGTATCTCATTTCTCCTAGCAACCAGATAACATTGTTTATGTGATGGATGCTTCCATTGGCCAAGCTTGTGAAGCTCAAGCTAAAGCTTTCAAAGATAAAGTRGATGTAGCTTCTGTTATTGTTACTAAGCTTGATGGACATGCAAAAGGAGGTGGAGCTCTTAGTGCGTAAGTACTGTGGTATAATAATGTCCAACATCTGGCCATGCACAGCCAGCCATGAAATGTGTTAGTGCCCCGCAGAAACGTTTTCTGTGAAAGTGTCACTGGCACACTGCACAGAATCTTAGGTCAGTCACAGTCACACTCAGGTTCTTACCCTTCGGGTATGTGGGATCACCCATTGGTATTTAATGTCAGAATCAGACGATATACAGTAGTGTGTATTGTCCCAGGTCAGACTTCTATCTTTTGAAATCACCATCAAGCAGTATTCATTGCATATTGTGTACCAGGCTTATTTCCAAAAAGAAAAATTAGGGCTCAATAGATACAATTTATGTGAAGAGTTTTGCACYGCAACAGTTTTTTTCCAAAAGGAGAAAAACTGTAGCTCATCATATATAGTGACCTTAAAACTGATACAAATCTAATTTCTGGATTGGCTGTGTCCAGAAATGTGGCAAGAAGTTGTCTGCAGTCATACTTACCCAAATTCCATTCTTGTTGGACTTCCGATGTGCTGTATCTTGGCAGAGTATTGACTTGAAAATGTTGCATTTCATCTTCAGACTTATGATTGTTCCAGCTGCCTTTCAGTGATACAGCTTGTATGGAGCTGAGATGATCTGTCAAAACAGTCAAAATTAGCTGACTCTAACTTAGTAAATCACTGCCTGTCTTTAATCTGAAGTGTTAAGAGTTCTTAAACTGCCATATGTATTTTGCTTTRTAGTGTAATGTTGGAGTACTAAAGCTTTTGGTATTTTCATTTTGCACTTGTTCTAGTTATCATGTGCTTGTATGCCTTCAGTCTGCTGWGGTTGCTCTGTACTGTCTATGGACTGGAAGCTGAATTTCATCTAAAAGCTAGTGCCAGTGTGGTGGAAAGGTTCTGGGTTTTATGTCTGAGCTTTTTTCTGTGTATCTTTTGTATGTGGTACCTTGAAGAAATTGTAATCAATGCCTGTCATCTGCCAATATTACCATTAGTATTGGTTTATGTATATCAGTAATATCCCAGTAGTAGGGTAAACTGGAGATAATTTATTTTGCTTTCCTTTCAAGCTGCTTAAACTCAGCAGTGAAAATAAGCAACTACTATTCCTGTTGATGATTTTTTTCCAACCAGTGTATTTTATAAAGTACTAACTAGAGGAAAATCTTTTTACTACTCTCAGCTAAACATCCAGATCCTGGATGTTTTTTCTTTAAAARTCTGACGACTAAGATACTTTTGAGAGAGAATGCATGGTGTTGATGATGCCTAGCTGATTGTACTAATAGATGGAACAAAAGATGGATGGTGTTTGAGAGGCCATTTCATAAAATATATTTCATTGCAGAGTTGCTGCCACAAAGAGTCCTATTATTTTTATTGGAACTGGCGAGCACATAGATGACTTCGAACCCTTTAAAACACAGCCGTTCATCAGCAAGCTGCTTGGTATGTGCAACTGTACTTAAAAATGTTTTGAATTGGGTAATGGAAAGTCAAAGTGTAATCTTTTTAATGCTAATTTCAGAGCTGTTTTCTTTTTCCAGGTATGGGTGATATTGAAGGATTGATAGATAAAGTAAATGAGTTAAAGCTGGATGATAATGAAGCACTCATAGAAAAGCTAAAACATGGTAAGTTATTCCCAAGGCCTGAATAGCAGGTGCATTACAGTGGCCTGGCTGTGGCAGGTTCTCTGTGACAGAGACCACTGAGTTAATTTGTGTTGTGTGTAGACAAACAACTTGTTCATGTGCACAGAGAATCATGGTAATTCGTTAGTAAATGTGGCAGCCAAGAAAATTGAGTTGTGTTTTTCAAGTTGTGTCAGACTGTAACTGCAGAATAACTAGCTTGATGGTTCTGCTTGCACCATCTGAAACTATTTAGCCATGTTAGTAGTGAAGAGGTTTATTTATCTGCTTATTTATACAATATAGTATTTACCTTATAAATATGAAGAATAATTGAAAAAGGAKAGTAATATCAAACTGCTAATGTGTCTTCTGCTAACTTTTCTTTTGTTGTGCTTCAGGTCAATTTACATTAAGAGACATGTATGAACAATTCCAAAACATCATGAAAATGGGACCATTCAGTCAGATCTTGGTTAGTTATGCCCAAAATATTTTTATTTTATCAGATTTTCATTGATATTTGACAAACTTCTGTAACTTAAAACTCTTCATTAAAATTTGAGTTATAATCTGTGCTCTGTATTTTCAAAAAGTGCAGTGATTTGCCTACTGCGGTATGTAACTGCAGAACTAATAGTTGCTGTCTATATTTGCTTAGTTAAAGTTAGCTTTGCCTATTCTGACACAGCTTTTGTTTTCCATTCTTAAAACAAGGGCATGATCCCTGGTTTTGGAACTGACTTCATGAGTAAAGGCAATGAACAGGAATCGATGGCAAGGCTAAAGAAACTGATGACAATAATGGACAGTATGAATGATCAAGGTAAAACAAATTTCACCCGCTACTTTTTTCTTCATTGTTGAAGAAGCTTATTTACAGAGATTTTTCTRGAAACAAAAAGACATACTGCAGCATGTACAATAACAGAAAATGACAAGAGATATTTAATATTCTTGGAAATGGTAAGGAGTACATGTGTCTCTAAATTTCTTAATAAATYGAAATATTTAGGATACATTGATTGCCTGTTGCTGCTCTGCCTTGCRTAGAGTTGGTAGGATTTTGAAGCATTCTATTGTAAACTAAAGTATTTTTATTTTTCGTATTGTAGCTGTTGATAAATTTTTAATGCCATACTTGCATATTAAAAAAGCTGTGTTGATCTTTATTCTGCCTTGCTATCTTTTTTCCCACCCTCAAATTTACTTGGTGACATAGCCTGTCTCTGGAATTCCAAGTATTGTTTCTGATCCACCCATAACTCCAGCAGTAGTATGCTCTTACCCTTGTGCTAAACCCATTGATGTGGCTTAAAACCAAGTATGCTGAGAGCATAATTTATTCATACAGTTTTTTTCTATCACAGTGATTAACATATGAAAATAACAGCTTTTTAATATTACTTCCTAGAATATTATGTTTCAATTATTTATGTAAAATTTTGCATTGTCACTTCTAAAACTAAGTTTTTGTTCTCTGGCTCAAAACGAAGTTCTCAACAATTGTAACMTTTTTTGATGTCATTAACTCAGTGGATTTTTCTTTTCTACACTCTGATTGCAGAACTTGACAGTACAGATGGTGCCAAAGTTTTCAGTAAGCAGCCAGGAAGAATCCAAAGAGTAGCAAGAGGCTCAGGTGTTTCTACCAGAGATGTTCAGGAGCTTTTGACCCAATACACTAAGTTTGCACAGATGGTGAAAAAGATGGGAGGCATCAAAGGGCTTTTCAAAGGTAAAAAAAACCCAAACCAACACCAAAAMCCCCCCTAACATTTATTAACTCAGGAGGTCACTTGACGTGTGGACACAGAGGAAGTGTGAAAACATTGATTAGGGAGAGGAGGAAGTGGGTTACAGCTCACTCATTTCCATGATGTTTGGAAGTTCTTTTATGTGACTTCTTTTATTTTCATCATGACCTTAATGTGTAACTCAGCAAGGAAAGCTACTGTATTTCTGTCAATGTAGACATGACTATTACTACAGTCTACTAGGTGGAGTGCAGGGACTGTTGATCATAAAAGGACTTTTAAGTGACTGATGTAATTTCTGATAATGGACTCATGGATTTGATTCTAGAATTAGGTAAAATTTGGATTTATTTTATTTCTAGCCTTGTTAATCCACTTTCTATGGAAAAGAAATTCTATTTCTATGTTAATCCACTTTCTTATGATTACTCTTTTCATTTAGGTGGTGATATGTCCAAGAACGTAAACCCATCTCAGTTGGCCAAACTGAACCAGCAGATGGCAAAGATGATGGATCCAAGAGTTCTTCATCATATGGGTATGTGCTGACTTTTTATAGCTTCAAGRGTTGACTGCCAATTATGGTGGAGCATTTGAAATACAGAAGTGAGGAAGGGATTGTGAGACTATYTGCATTATATATCAGTACTAAGTATTTCTAGATTTTTCTAACAAAAATCAGAAAGTTTAGTCCAAATGCTTTACACTTAGCAGTYCTTAATGTAGTCTTTTCATTTGGATTCAGCTCTCAAAATGGGCATGTTGTCTGTGATGAATGCTGTCTGGGAATAATGATGACTTGAAGAATGTCTGTGGTAAAACAAACCTTCCTAGACTTCTCTTCTAAGATTTGTCTGGAGTAATCAAATTGGACAAGAGCAGGATAATAGTCATTCCATCAAGATTTTGCTTTTGTCTAGTTCTTAATGCACAAGTCATCTTAAAACCTACTGTAAGCCTSGTGTTTTGCAGACTTCTTTAATTACTCTTTATCTTCAATAGCTGTTTAAACCTAGATTAACAGTCTTGGGCTTCTGCTTTTGTATATTACTGGAATTGTGTGTGTACAGTAATGATGCCTCAAGCTAGAGAGCTGCGCTTCAGAGTTAATTAACACATTCCTGTTCTCTCCTGTTTTCTGCAGGTGGCATGGCAGGTTTGCAGTCAATGATGAGACAATTTCAACAAGGTGCTGCTGGGAATATGAAAGGCATGATGGGATTCAATAATATGTAAAGAAGCCTTAATACAAATGGACTTGGTTGACTCTTCATTGCAATTTCAGTGAATGAATTTGCTTTCTTCCTTTTTACAGTGATGAGAGGTGGTCTTTTGAAATCTTATCCAGGCTTCTCAGTTTCTACATCTAATTTCTGAAAACTATTTTTGCTTAAATTAGTTCCTCTCCACTAATAACTGATGGCACAAAGAGCAATTCAATTTAATAAAACAAAATCATGATGTAAAATTTTAATATTTAGAGACACTTTTTAATTGTTTACATCAAATGGCAGCCATTATATTTGTAAACAATCCTGATCTTTGGTTATAGTAACATAAAATGTCACAAATATACTGTAAAATAAAATTTAAGTGGTTATAAACAAGGGAATGGCCTGTTTCTTCAGCTCCTTTTAACTGTCCTTTATCAGTAAGTAGTAATGAGATTATTTCCTTAGTTTGATTTGTTTCTAAAGACTGTTGTAATTCCTGTTTGGCATAGATACTATAAGAATAGTTCAGTACCTGAAAAGGTGCTGTTGATGCTCAGCTGTGGAACATTTTTAAAATGTGSATGTGCTGTACTCAGGTTTGTACAAGACTTTGTTGTGTAGAATTTTATCATTCTTCCCCCATACACAATCAAGTGACTGAAAAAATACAGGTATGCAGATAGAAACTATATCTCATATGCCGAAGGTACTCTTCGTACCAGGCCACCGGTTAGGCAGTTATTCTGGAGATAATTTCTAATGCATACTAGGTGGAATTCTGTACTGGTACTGAACTTTAAAACAGAGAGAGCTGTATCTGACAGAGTATATTGCCCCAACTCAGGTACAGTTTGATCTTCATTTCCTATAGCATTTCTTTAGTATTTCAGTTTACTGTGTTGGTCTCAAAAGGGTAGAAATACAGGCACACTTCAGAAATGAAGTAGACCAAGATGAACCTTGAAATCCAATACAGATCTTGGCAAATAGGGTATGATCTCTTACCCTTTAGTATTATAAGTTTTAATACACTGGAGAGTTCTTGGTTTGTAAACGAACACCTATTGCTGCTTCTCAATAAAGTTAAATGCAATAATTAAAACAAGTGGGTCCCTCTGTCAGCCAGTTCTCTGGACAGTGGCAGCTAGCAGGGAATATCTTATATAGGAAATTACACTCTTGCACTAATAAAACATAAGGTATGCTCTAATGTGGTTTATAATGTGAAACTAGTCCCTGCTTGATTAGTGGTATGTATTCAGTATTTGGAGGATGCTGAAAAATCTTCAAGTATGCCATGTATTTTAAATAGTATATGCATATGTCTTATGCATAGCATTAATCTATAAAATGTTAAGTTGAATCTTTGTCTTTTAAATATAACAAAAGAATGAGTCATTGCATATCACTGGTTGTAGGGGAGCTGTCCTCAGCTACTGAAGTGGTGTGCTTACTAAAACCATTTTTTATAGTATTTTCAGTTCCTGAGCAGTGTAAACCAGTGCAATCTGCAAAACCATGCCGAAAAGAGTATCAAATCTTCGTTTGAAATGCAGTCCATAGGGGACAGTGGATGGTTAATGCTTTTGATGGAAATCAAACATGAATAGGGATATTGAGGATGAACACTGAGGCACTGTGCTCCAGGACAGGCTCAGTCAGACTGTCAAGTTACCAACAATTAACTCTGTTTTCAGCCTGTGGCCTACATTTAGTTTTAACTTTTAGTTARCCATTTCCAAAGTACTAAAACTGCAACCAGATAGGAACAGAGCTGTCATTACCTGCATGTTGGCAGAGGCAAGGGCAAGTTGAGAATGCATTTCCTTTAAAGCACATGTCAATTGTTATTTCTAAGATATATGCTGGAATGAGCAAAATATATATTGCTCTTACTGTAGCAACCAGGTAGCAAATACTTTGGAACCTGTAGAAAAAAATTGCCTGAGGATTTCAAGTCTGGAAAAAAACCCCATTTGTGATAAAGGCACTAAGAACAAGAGTTCAACTGTATAGGAGCACATCTGAATGAACTGGTAACTTACATGGCCTCTAACAACTTGATACAAATACAACACTGGCAAGTATATGACAAACACCAGCATCATTTTCTTGCATTAGGGTTTTTGTACTCATCCTCTACAGGATCTCAGAAAAGGCTGGARCAAAGTTTTCTCTGGCATACAAGAACCTTAAAGAGCKAGAGTCAAGCAAAATTGGCTGGAARTACAAGACTGAGGTCTGTCTTTCTGTGCGTATCTTGCTGAAAGCTGTTGCTGCTRTCAGACAAGCTTTTGTCTGAGCTGTTGGAGCTCAGTCTGCTGCTCAGCAGCCTAAGAAATGGTTATGATGGTCAATAGACAGCTGTGTGCTAGAAGCTGGACTATTAACTATYAGCACACACAAGTATCTGTGGGTTTATTTGTTAATTCTCTTCACCTTTCCATAGGACTTTTAATATTGATATGCTAAACTTATTAAGCTTGTCTAAGTTGTAAATGCCAATTGTTCTGGGAGGTGAAAGATCATGTTCAATATGACTGTATAGCTACTACAGTCACAGTAGAGACAAAGGAAAGCAAGTTGGTTGGTAGATTTAATGCTGTTCTTGAGGAGCTGTTACTCTAGTAAGGACTGGAATAAATTGAATGTATATTCTGTTGGGGATAAGAAATATTTATGTATCCTAACTGTTTCTTTGGAACTTTAAAGGATATATGCCTGTTGTAATACCTTAAGCAGATGTTCAGCCCAGTACTGTCTAAAATAATACTCTAACCTTACATTCACATGGTTCTGTAATCATACACTGTATGTCAGCCCTTTTCACAAGGGAACATTTTCTGCCTTATACTAGTACAACTGTAAGTCTGATGCATTTATGCTGGAGCTTTTGTCATGGGCTGTGGACAATGCTTTGGTAATATGACTAAGAAAGTGTCTTAAAAGCCCCTATGTGTCATAGAGGGTAATTTTTTGGAAACTATTCATAATGATGTGGGATTGAAAGATGGCTCTTGTCTATCAGGGAGTTGCGTGTTACAGCCATTGGTTCCATCAAAAAAAAACCAACAACTCCAAAACCAAGCTATTCCCTCGATCCCATAAAAAGAGTATTTCAAATCCCTCTACCTCCGGCTATTTTCAGTGGTAGCTGGCATTTAATAATGTACCTTTTGCTAGGGGTCAGCTCTTGTCCTCTGTTCTGGCTGGGTCATCCCCTACACCCCAGAGACCTCAACACACCCYGGGGGCAGAAGATCCCACCTCTCCCCAGGAGCAGCTGAGCAAACCTTACSTGGCAAACACTTCTCCCACCCTCATGGGCACACGTTATTTTCTCATGCAGCCGCAGCCCAGGGGCCAGGTCACCCTCGGTGTGTATTTCTTTCTTGTTCAGGGATTCGTTCTTTACGAAGGGCTGAGTCACCCGAACCAACACGCAATCGTGGAAGGCTGAGCAAGGGTGGTCCTGGGCGAGCTAGACCCCTAACTACTGTCATGCAACTCCATGTTCTACTTAAAGTATTATTCTACCACTTTGCATTTTTGGAAGATGATGTGTGTGTTGCCCTAGAACGTGTGTTTTTTCCTCAATGCAGTGAGAATACCCTTCCTCCTCTGTGCAGGCATGGCTGTGCCTGGTAGCTCGGCAGCTTCTGGCCTCTCCCGTGCCTCCCTCCCGGCTCCGGTTAATGCCGGCCTGCGGAGAGAAGCCAAACACCCAACACTGGCGCGACCGGCACTGCAATCTCTGTCGAGGGCGATCCAGCGGCTGTGCGCTGCCCATCCCGGGCCGCAAGCGCCGCCCCGGCGGGCGGTGTGACGGGCGGTGCCGCCCGGCCGCTCTCGCCTCCCCGGGCCGCGGCGGGCCCGCTGCCGCCCTCCCCCGGCGCCGCGGCGGGCGGGAGGATGGAACAGGGGCTGTCCGCCATCACCCTGTACTGCGCGCCCGCCGSCGGCACCATGGAGCCCGAGCAGGTGAGCGGGGCCGGCGGGGCGGCTCTCCCGGTCCCTTCGGGCGGGCGGCGGGGTCCGGGCGCAGCCGCTTCCGGAGCGGGGCGAGGCCGCGGCGGGGCCGGCCGGGGTGTGGGTGGCGGCCGCGGCCTGACCCGCCGGGGCGGTGCGGGGCGGGGGGAGCCCCCGGTTCCCCGCTGTGGTGCTGGGGTGCGGTGCCCGGCCGCGGGAGAGGAACTCGGTCTGTCAGCCCGTCAGTGCTTCCATCCAGCGCGCTGTAATTACAGTCAGCGCGGCGGGCACGCGTGTCTCCGGTGTCTCCTGCTCGTCGGCGGACAATGGCTCTGACAAACGAGCCTGATKAATATTAAAGCGAGACAGGTTTCCACTTCGCTCCGTGCTGTCAAGTTGGCGAGGGCGTGGGACACAGTCAGGGGCAGCAGCTCTTAATTACACTGCAGCCCAGGGAGCTCGCTGTCCCTGCTCGGCCGCTCCTCGCACCGGCCGCCGCTTCGCCCTGGGTGTTCTCGGCGCTGCCGCTGCCCCTTCACCGGTTATGGTGCCTCTCCCAGACTTGTTACTTCGAAGGTGTCTGTTCTTATAGTCGTCCTCCGGCTCTTTTTGTTGTCTTTTGTTTCAGAAAGACTCGTGCTGTTTTAATTTCAGTTGAAACACAAAGGTGGAAAGTCAAGCCACATGGAAAAAACCCAAACCACTCAAGCCTAAACAAACTCACGGCAGAACCCCGGCCAAAAAAATTATCACAAATTAAATCAGTAAGACAGCCAAGATAGCACGATAGAAATTTTTTCATTAGCTATTGCCAGCCTTCTAGTGACTAGCAGTATCAGGTCAGTAGGTCCATGCAAATTGAATTACTCGTCTTTCTCCGGGAGAGTGGACGTCACATACTCACATACTTTGGTGCTTTGGGTCATCATTCTCATAAGAATTCTTGCATTCGACACATTAAAAGATGCTCTCAATAATGCTTTTTGCTTTTCTTCTTCCTCTCCTTTATGAAACTTTATGTTATTGCATCACTTAATATTACTTGTGTCACCTCTCCCAGCTTGCCTGCAGGTGTCCAGGCACACCTTATCCTTAATTGTAATTTATTTATTTTGGCATTTTATATGGACTAAAATTCCATAGTGCTGGATATTGTATCAGCACTGTCAAAAGATGCCCTGTTCTCTCTTTCTGTACAAAGGGTGAGATAGAGTGGGTATAAAGGGTAAACAAAGAATGTGAGTTTCATATCCTGACTGCCTGGCATGCAAGGTTTGTATGTGTGCCATAAAGCCAAGAAAATTCCAAGAGGACATTTAAAAGAAAGAGGAAGTCGCTTTACAGTGTTTACCAAGTAGSTTAAGTGTGTAAGCCAGTGAGGCCAAAGCACAAGAGTGACCKGTCTTGGTGTCTAATAGTTGCAGGGAATAGAAGCCAAAGTAAATACTTCCGTGACATGGGAACAAATGCTGTGCCTTTCAGGACCATATAATGTGTTAGAGAAGGAGGAGCCTGTGGAAAAAAAACTGAGATCAGACACCTGACTAAAGCCAGAAGAAAAATCTTTGTAATAACYGCCCAAACTGGAAAAGAAGATCAAATTTGGAAAAGAAGATCAAAAGTGTAAATTTAAATTCCCAATCAGTAAATACTGTAACATTTGACCTCTAGAATAGATGTGCGTTACCACAGTTTTGGAAAGATAAAACTTACTGGTTCTGAGCTTTCTTCYTGTAGCTGTGAGAGTTGTTTTTTATTGATGTTGGTAAAACTTAAAGGCCAGTGATGACTAAAAGCCACACTCAGGTTTACTGAGCARGGAATAACCAAAAGAGCAGATTATAGATGTTATTTATTTAATAATGTAGGACTTTGAGTCAGATTACTAAGAGAACCAGTTTAATTATTCCTTGATGAATCCCTACTGTCTTGAGCTACAGCATTTGTCTGAAATGTTGTACCGGTACCACCTGTGTGGAGCTGCATACTGTAGGTAGTGTGAGTGTGGGATGGATGTACAGGAAACCAAGGCCTGCTTTTTAAACTTAAAACATTAACCAATGTCGTTTTCTAAGTTAAAGTAATTGAAACATTTGCACTAAATGAGCCAAAATCAGATGAAGAGACTGCTTTTAGAGGAACAGTTACGAGGGGTTATTTTGCTTGCTGTTACTAATCCTAGTGATACTTAYGATGTGTTTGTAAGAAGCAGTGCTTTTCAGTACTGTGACTAAACATAAAAACAGCATCATTGTACGATGCCAGGAAAGGAGTGTGGAATGTTCATAAAAAGCCAATTCTGTGGTGCCTTGTGCACCAAAARACACAGATCTGAGTCACAGTAAGTGGTATGCGCTTTTATAATGGCAGCAAGGGAGCGCTCCCTGTGCTCAGGTTGCATTACTGTTTTCATCATTTGTGTTTTTATAGCTTTCCCCTATTCCTAAGACTGATAGACAGCAGAGAGTTTGCGCTCGGACAGTCAGTTTTGTCTTTCTACGTGGAAATGTGATTCTTCATGAAAATACAGTGCTGTTTCAGCTGAATTACCCCATCGAAAACTTGCTGCTGGATTCTGCTTCACCTCCCTTTCAGGAAAGTGCCTGAAATGTGCCACCGTGGCTAAAGCAATGCTGAAGGAAGCTGCGATGACTTGCAGTTTTGAGAAGCRGTGGTACATGGCTAGGAGAGATGATGAATGGGTGCACTCCCTCTGCACACCTCTGTAGAGCTCAGCACRTGATCTTTACCTTGCCTCCCTCCTCTCTGTGGGCATGAGAATAATCTGTGCCTGGAATGAAGGAAGCTGTTCTGCTCCCTGCAAGCCCCTGCTGCCCCTGCTCCCTGCAAGCTCCCATGCACTCTGTCTTCCCCAGCTGACAAAGCCTGTTTGCCTTGCAAAGCTGTGTTGTGTAATCCGGCACGGGAGAGATGGGGATGGTGATGCTGTRCTTGCAGTGATTAAGGGATGACTTACAAATGTATGCTAAAACATGTATTTATAATTTTGAATTGTGGAGATCATTAAGTTTGTATAGGGGAGAAGTTGGAAATTGGATTGTGCCCATTTTATGCAACCTGGATTGTGCACACCGATACACAYGTCGTTCCTAATGATATAGTTTCAAATTACATGAGCTCATGCATTTTTAAAAACCTTAAAAACATGTGGCTGTCATTTCCTAACCTCTATGGCCTTCTGTACATGACAGACGTGTTTCCAGCACAGTTTTGTGCATTTGATGCAGTAGTMTCTAAAAGCTCTACTAAGACAAAGGCTTGTTTTGATAGCTGCAATACAAAACATTTACTAAAAAATTTTCTGCCTGCAGGAGTTATTAGCCTAAAGATTTATTGACTGGCCTTTGAACTAGAAGTGTGTATTTTTAGTGCTTGYGATCCAAAGACTGCATTGTAGTATTCAGCAGCTGGAAGAACACAGCCAAACATTGTACTTCTCACTTTCTATGTTCTTAGCCACAAAATTAAGTGTTGTCCTTTTACCATGGTCCCTTTTATTAAGCCTGGCTGCTTAGTTACTTGGTTCTCTTTTGGGCTAGAGATGTCTTCCTGAACCTGCGAAGAAGTGGCTACAGCCTATGAACAACTTGATTAATTYAATAGGACATTAATTCCAAACCTAGTACACTTCTAAATGTTAACATTTATGTGCTTATCAAACTATTTAATGAAACATRGCCCCACAATTAACCTTTTTGTTACTTTTAGAGAAGACATCAGTTTTTGCATGTCTGCAAACAAGAATGTTTCAGTCTTTTACCTACAGGCAAGCTCTTTTAAATGTCCACTGTATATGCTAACTAATCTAAAATATTTTAAATATCTCATGAAGTTTTTTAAGGGCGAACTTTTCTGTTCCACAGGCGTGTACTTGAGATAATGATTTTTTTTTCCCTTTGTAGCAACTTGCTAAGGGAGATAACTTTGAAAATGTGGAGCTGGGTGTCATAGGAAAGAAAAAGAAAATTCCAAGGAGGGTTATTCATTTTGCAAGTGGAGAAACAATGGAAGAATACAGCACAGATGAAGAGGAAGATGAACAAGAGAAAAAAGACCTGTTGCCACCTGTAGATCCCGTAGGTATTTTACTTGATAAGTTGCTACTTCTGGTTTGCTGGGTAGCTATCAACATTTTACACTTTATTTTTTGTGTCACGAATCTGATACAGTCTTTAGTATTATAAATTCTAATAACTTGATTGCCTTAAGGGGCTGTGAAAACTGTTCTTGGGAAGTTTTGTCCTTGCATTCTTCTCCGCTAAAATAGCCTTATTAATTAGAAATGGGTTTAAGTTCTTCATGGTTCTAGTTTGTCCTCTCCAGCATTTCCCCTTCTAGTAATATTTGCCTGGTATCTCCTTGATTTGTACTGTTGTTTAAAAAAAAATAGCAGAGGAGGCATTTTTTTCTTATTATTTTTTACAGTGGAAGGTTAAACGTATAATTTRGGGTTACCATACCATAACGATTTGATGCAATTAAAAAACAGTTTAGGAGGGAAAGAAGCAGATGACTTGCAGAAATAAAAGAAAACTGGTGTAATACATTAAAAAAAACAGATGTTAAAGGACCTGCATAGTCCATGTAGGTGATATTATCAGTCTTGTAAATGTTGAGATGTGGCTTGACCTGTGAATGGAGTAGCCTTTTATTGGTCCAGATTCAAGTGGAGTCTCAACAATTAAAACCAGTAATGTGCATTGTAGTTGCTAAAATGCATTTTCCTTATTGTCCATGATTTTGCATCTATAATTACAGGTAAAATGAAATACATAATCTGTTTCATTTGTTGGCCTATCTGATAAACTGTTTTGTAGTGATAGTTTGATTGCAAAGCTTACAGCTGCACGTACCAACACCAGCGGCTGCWGCTCCCCACCCTCTGGCAGTCAGTCCCAGAGAAAATCCAGATCCTGCTCTTCATCTTTCCACATGCCCAGTCTCATGTTTCTTTAATGACGACCCTAGAAATTGGTGTCCCAACTACCTCTTTTTGCCACCTTTCTACAACAATCCTTGCCCCAATAAATGGGGTCTGCAGTCCTATTCCTGCCTGCTGGCAGAGCTCTTGCTGGCCCTCTCTGTGCTTGAATGCCTGTACTGAGTTGGAGACAGTCCTTCCTGATGTCCTGRAGCCAGGAGTCATGGCTTCGTGCAGCAGCTTGTCCTACCTGGTTCCACACTGAAGGCAGACACTGGTGTAGAGTTGCTTGTTCCCACGCTTCAGAGTCCTTGCATGCATGGAAAACAGTGCTCTGCTTTCTGCTTGACATTACTGTTGAAATTACTTTTGCACCATAATTTGGGAATCCATAATTAAGAAATGTTGTGGTTGCAGCTTTCTGTTTACAGTAGTAGGGCCTGTATTTATTAAGATGTCTATCCATCCTGGGAGAACTTGGCTGTATTGGAGGGACTGAAGAATTTGACTTTCTGCTTACASTCTTCTGAAGTGGTGAACCATAAGAGGTTTGCTTTGACTGTCAAGCAATACCTTTCTTCCCCTCTGCAAAGTGAATCTAGAAGAAGTAAAAAGGTGGGTTGAGGACTAAGCTGCAGTGAGGCTATGGGAATTCAGGTGGGATTGGGGTTCCTAGTAATTCACAGGTGAAGCTATTGCATCTTATTTTGTATGGATTGATGGCAGTGCTCTCTTTCTTACTAGGCAGTTCTTGTATACAACAAAAAATAACATTAGCCTGAGAGCAGGTAGGATATTATCARTATAAAATGSACATGAAGTTTTAAGTTGGAAAAGAAATGTATTGTCATCACAAACAATGAGTAAGATGGTAAGCTGCCTTGCTGGGTGGTAGGGGATTTTTTTTCCTCAAGAATCTTCTCAAAGCAATGTAAGAATTGTGAAACTGACTATTATGGTAATGTTCAGGTATCTTCAGAGTCAGGTCTGTTCTGCACTAGGCAGTCATGTCAGATATCCATGGATGTCTGAGAGATTTTTTTCTCAGTTATAATGAGCAAGGAACAAGATRTATATAATTTTTTGTGGCATTTCCTCACAGTAAAGAGTCCCATGGTGGTCACAATCCTTGGTGTAGGTGTTGCGAGGGCAGAGATGTGCATTCTGCTGTGCGAATGCGCACTTCACTGAAGAGCCCTCAGGTGTGCACAACAGCCAGGAATGGGGCATGATTTTTCCCTCCTTTCCTGATACAGGTTTTTTTTTCTGAGTACCAAAAAGTATAATGTATGGTGGAGTTAAGATTGCGTTATTCTCCTTTTATAGTTTATTAAATCCTTAATTTCAAATACACTTTTSAATAAAAGGACCCCCAAACCAGAATAGTTTACTGTGGGGCATGCTATGTCTTATTATATATTGCTTTTTACCTTGGACAGAGTGAACTTGATTAGAGCAGGGGTTGCCATTTAGTGAGGTTTACTTTATCTCCTGCATGCTTCGTGTATCCCAGCTGAGCCAGACAATTGAAGAAACGTTAGTCCAAGCTGAGCTTTGATGTTTTAGCCAGCAGCTGCTTTAAAAATGTTTTTATTGTAGGATTTCTRTAAAAGCAATTAAATAGTCTGTTTGCTGAGACCAGCATGTCTAAAACTTGTTATCTCAGTTGGGATACAAAAAAGTATTTTGCAAGTAATAGCTATTTCTGGACCCRTTTATTTGTAGAAAAAGCACATTTAATATTTTGAATAGAAACTTTGCATCATGAAATTTCAAAGCTTTGCTAGCATTAGCATCCTGGCAGCTTTTGGATGAGTTTAAGGGAAACTAATATTTTGCTGTTTTGTAAAGAAATGTCTTCAACCAAGTTCCTTGGTTTWATTGTATTTTAGAGCTAAGCAGGCAATGACAATGCCTTTCTTCCTAAGCAAAGTAGTATGCCTATATCCTGGTAACACCATAACCAGAGCACTTGGTGTGGTGGGTTCCTATTATTCAAAACAAATTCTCAAAAAGAACTGTGTTTTAAATTTTGTTTGAAACAACTTCTGGTGCTTCTGTAGGTCAGCACGCAGTTCATTAACATTGTTGGACTGGGGTGTCCATTCTGTGTTTTGTTTTTGAATTAATTACACAGGATATTCTTATTTTTTAGGTAATAGCATTCAGTATTATCTGAAGGTTCTCACAATGAAATTCAAATGCTTTAATAGCATACACGTTTTATTTTTGAGTCTTCTGTCCTAAAATGTTGATGTTTGCACTTTATGTGTAATTTTTTTTTTGCTTTTGTCCACCAAAATTTTGTTTTATATTAATTAAGAGGATAATCCTTCTTTTATCCCTGGAGGGACATTAAACTCTTTGCTGTATTCACCTATTAGATGAGTAGGCAGAAGGTGAAATGTAAGCCTTCACAGAGGAGTTGTAAGCAACATGACTGTTGGTGTAATAACCTTAGAATTCATCCTGAGAACATATCTGCAGCAAAGCTCTGGGAGAGATTTAATTTTATTAACCTTCAGTGCTTAGAAAGATTGAAACATACCCTTGCAGGAAGATTATCTTGATATCTTATAGTTAAAAGGGCCATAACTTCAGATAGAAAAAAGTCCTCTTTTGAGGACCATCAAACTCTGATTTTCTTTAAAGAATTTGAGGAAGAAGGAGAAAAATAGTCACTGACTGAGTAATAACTACTCATAATATGGTAGAAGCTCTTGATGGAGGATGGTATCTGTGTTTCTGAGCTTGTTTGCACTGGCTTGTCTTAGGTGCCACAGCTTTACATGGTGTATACACTAAAGGATTATAGCAATTATTATAGCAATGAGCAGTCAATGATGAAACTAATTTTAAATGTATCTTAGCATGGTAGACAATGAAAAACATCTTTTTGGTTGTGTGTATTAACTATTAAATGCAGGATTTTGTTTTTCCTAAATCAGGAAATTACTATTTTTCTCATTTTGCCATTGGCTCTGACAAAAAGAAACCCTACATACTTCRGAAATTTTAAGTGTTAATAGGGCAGAAATCTGCCAAAAAAAATTGCATATGTGGGTTGTTTAGGAACATGGTGCACTCAGAAATTCAAGGGAACGTGTGTGCTCCCTTCAGCAGCCTCATACTAGGAAAGAAAATCATGTTCTGTTATTGAATCACAGGCCTCTGGGGTTTATCAGTGGTTTAATCCYGATGTTCATTCCTATTTAAATTAAAATTGTACATTAAGATTTTTTGTAATTTAAAAATCAGTTGTCAAAACCATTGTGTTTTCCATTTTAACAACAAAATAAAGTCAGGATAGCTAAGTAATGTAATTGTGCATTGTAGAAACGTATACTAAAGAGACCGATGGCAGGAGAAATACAATAAACCAGTGTACTGTGTTTCATACTGTCCCTTGTTTYCAGTCAAGAAATACAGTATTGCTGTGTCCTTGAGTTGATTAAAGACTGAACATTAAGGCTTCTCTGGCTGGCCAAAGGAARCTGACATGCTGTATCTGGTATKTGTTTCTGCAGGTCTGTAGGACCTKACTTGGGTATGGTTTTCCAGTTCCCAGTTTAGTGCAGTAAAGCTGCTTCACAGACAAGGATTGGTTTCTACTGAACCATTGCTTAACCGCCCTGTTCATGTCACTTCAAATGGTTCTGGTTTCCCCTGTATCAGTTCTTGGCTCAAATTTGCCTTTTCTGCTTCCATCTCTGAGGTGCTCTGGGAGGGCACCCAAATTTACCCTCAGGAGCTAAAGGAGGAATGTGTGGAAAAAGAAGGTGATTCCCTGGATGCATTCGGTTGTTTCTGGTGGCTTACTCTCCAAGCCATATCCTTTCTACTGTTGAATTTCTGTGAAGTAGCCTCTCTCATGGTTTTATATTGCCTTTGGAGGCACTGGAAAGAAGGTTCCTTTTTAAATTGAGGGGTCTGGCAAAGCCAGGAATGAGGAATTGTCTACCATCAGAAAGTCTTTGTCACAGAGCAGAGGTTCCCGTGAAGGTGAACTTAGAAGTGCTTCTGATGTACTGATTTTTAAATGTGGTGGGGGAAGAGTGGAAATAGAACCTCTGTATCTGCTGGGCCTCAGATGTTCCCAAATTGTCTGTGTTACCGTATACATCTTAGAATGTTCTGGGTCTGAGTTACTTCTGTCACATTGAAGTTCAGCCTGTCTTTTCACTCTAAAGTGTTATGGGGCCTCTTGTAGCTTCTTTCTTACAGCACTCAGCAGGCCCTTGTTTGTCCTGCGCCCTGTGTGAGTGCTTTTTAACCCTGTCACCTCGTCATGAAGGATTGTACAGARCCCTGTCAGTGCCATTATTTGCACCTGTGACAACAGGCTTTTTCAGCACTTTTTTTTACTTCTTCATCTGAACAAAGTCCTCGTTAGCCTGTCTGCCAACTGAGCACATAATCAATGAGCTGGAGGTGCTTTTGTGTGAGCAGGATAGCAGCTGGTTTTGCTTACACTTTTACCTTGGCAGGACATTTTCYGTATGCACTGCCAAAAATATACAGCATCTGGCTTTTTGTCAGCCTGCCCAACTTGAGTTTCTGGCTTGACAGACAATTTCTTGCTGCACTGATTTGTAGAGACCATGTTGGAAAGAACCAAAGTCTGGTAACTTGTGTACATGCTTAGTGAGGCTATACCAACTAGTTTCTATAGCTGTATTATTTACAATAATATTGGTTGTTCCTGTGCAGGTATCTATTAAGATCATAGAAAAAGGTTACTACTGAACAGTTCCTAGCAGCAAGTTATAAATACTTCTGTAATTGAGTAGAGCTAATGTGTTTTACTTACTAAAAGCTGACACTTTTTATTTATACTTCCCAGAAGAAAAGTACATCTACAAAGATCTTTTCTGGGGGGAAMTACGTAACAAAAAGCTCACCTGAATACAACTGTTAACTACAAACATGTTTTAGTTCACTATGAAAGTTGAGTTTTCACAACAGTGAAAGCCGACAGTTTTTCCCCCCTTAGCTTGGAATCTGCTTTTCCCCTTTTCTTTTTGATTACATGGTTTAGTTTGTTTTTTTAAACAGATAACAGTCTCTTCCCTTGATGAAAAGCATAGCCTGTGCATGCCCATTATTTTAATTCTAAATCTGTAATTTACTATATGTATACATATATTAGTTTGTCTGGAGGCTGCAGTATTTTTGCTGTGGATATGAATGCACCACAGTCATGCAAAGAGCAATTCCTCTTCTTTGTCTTCCTGGCAAGCCCTTCTTAAAGGGTGCRTATCCCTCCACAGCAGCACTCGGTCCATTCACCACATCCCTGGGATCCTGACGGGATCCTACCCCTGCAGCTGCACACAGATCTCTGATTCCTGTTTATGTCCCACATTGCGTGCCTGGSTGTGCAAGCTCTTCGGAGACTTCCTCACTTCCATCCAAATGCTCGAGGTGACACACTGGAGCCATTTTATTCATCTGGTGTTCCTCATGGTTCCCATCACCCCAGGTGCTTTCTCAGCAKTATCTCCATCACTCCCTCAGAGCTGCAGTAACTCTGCCCCTCCCTCAGGGCTCCTGGTTTTGTTTTTCAGATGCAATTTCAAGGRATAATTCCTATCTGGTTGTAAATGTTTGAAAGTAGCATCTTCCTCAGAGGTTTGAAAGTTTGGTTGGATTTTGAACAGTCTCTTTTCAGTTCACTGATTATTGTAATGAGGCACTACTGTGTTACCTCACTTYTYTTGGCCTGATGTAATTCAGAATGTTGTGGAAAGCTTTTTCTAGTCAGGGATTCAGTTGGATGCTTGTCATTTCCCAAATCTGGGAGTGGAAAACAAAAAGGAGTGAAAGAAATTTTCCTAGAGAGAAGMCATGGTTGTGTTTATGTTTTACAGTGATACTTTGCATCTTTTGTCTGGTCTACACTTATTTAAAGCAAAAATATTATTAAAAACAGSAGACATGGCAGATATTTCTTTTCAAGCCATTTGAGGTTTTGCATGTGTTATTTTGGTCCATGAACATACAGCTGYATGTATTCATACTACTCTTGTTCCTGCAGACAACACTCACATGGGGACCCTACCTGTGGTTTCACATGCTGCGAGTTGCCACGTCAACCTTATCAGGTATTGCTTTATTTAATTCTTGGGTAATCCAGAAGGGGAACATTGAAAGTCACCAAGTCACRCTGACAGACTGTAAATCATTGGGCTCTACGTGTTGCTTTTTCAAAAGTATGAATCGGACTGAATTTACTCTGTGAAGAAGTTGCCTTAGGCACKTAAAAAAAATGTTTTTTTACTTTCAATCAGCAACTCTTGCATGGAAAAATGAATGGAAAATACCCTTTTGATGAACACTTTTCCCCCTTTTTCTGCATATGGAGATAGGTAGGTGTTGGCAGGGGAATGTATCAGCCTTGTATTAGGTTTTGTGTGGAACCGTTTTGTGYGATGTTACCTGAAAGGAATGCTGGCTGGTGTAACTAAACTGACAGTTTTTCTGAAGACAACTAGAAATTATCCCAAGAACACATCTAATTGTGTGCCATACAATAAACTTCTGAGGTTACAGAAATAAACAGGATTATTATCAAAGGTCTTAAACTCACTGCACAGAAATTTGACTCCTAGACCTTTCAAAATGTTGCCAGGTTTTAAAAATGCTTGTGCTAAGTCTGTGTTCTTTCCAAGTTGTAAAGTATCTCTATTGGGTTTTTTGACAAATATTGTGCAATTTGCCATTGTACGTGTAATTTTGAATATTTAAATTTTTTTTGGCARTCTATTAGTTAACCTATCCTTATTTTTAGAAACACTTTTTCTCTAATCTATGGTGTAATTATGCACCTGTTCTTCTATATGGTGGTAGATACTGCTTTTTTCAGAAGCTTTCTATGAATTTGAAGATYAGTCCTTTCTTCTTTGCACTTAAGTTTTGGCTCTTACATTTTTAATTCGAAYTGTACTTTTGCACAATGCTTGGAATGACAGGATATCTTTAAAATGAGCTATTGTGAATGTTCATTTAAGTAGTCAATTGCTAACTTGTAACTTTTTTTCCGTGGAGATGACTAACTCATTTGCATCCTTGGGGCAGATTTACAATTTGAAATGTAGAATATTTGACTTCCTGCTTGCCTTTACTCAATAACCAATGCTGTAGCCATCACCATGGTAAAGAAACTGRCTGACAAGCTCCCCCTGTTCCATACTTTTGAGCTGTTTTAGCAAAGTAGCACTGAATGTAGCGTACAGTTTGAGAACTGAGACAGCTGAAACATAAATATTTTATTAATCCATTAGTATGCAACACAGAACATTGTTAAAACTGACTTGAAGTATGCTTATATCAATAAATATTGTCTAGTTTGCTAGTAACACTAGGCTGAACTGCTAGTGCWGTTGGTACCCTTGTACTTTTGTCTGATCTTAATTTTAAGTTAAAGTTCAGCTCAAGGCTTTCCCTTTAACTGATTCCTAGCAAAACAAACTTAGATCCAAAGCTGAAACTAACTGAATTCAAACGCTACCACCACATATATTTTCATTGAATTCCATGTTTTTCTCCTTTTGTTCATTCTTTATCCTAAAGAACAATTATTAGTATGTTCAGCTAATAATTACATGTAAGTAATTATTAACCTCACAGATTTTATTTTGCAAGTGAAGTAGGACTATAGAAAACCATTTGGGAAAAATGGTCCTAATTTCTGTAATAAAACTCTGTTTAWGAATTTTCTTCTAGATGCTAATTATATGTAAACCTCTCTTTATTTTTTAGTGTGTGATTTCCTGGGGGAAAAGATTGCATCTGTTCTGGGGATAAGCACACCAAAATACCAATATGCCATTGATGAGTATTACAGAATGAAGAGAGAGGTATGTGTGTGAGATAGGRTTCTTGCACTCCTTTTCTCCCAATCTGTCTTCCCTGGTATTCTAAAAAATAAAATTTGTATTCTATCATTAAAATGAAGCTTTAGGCCCTCAATTTCAGCTTGCCTTCAGTTTTTATTTGATGCATGATTAACATTTGCTTATCCATCAACCTTTTCTCTCCAGCTCATCAGTCTTAGAATGAGGTGGGTCCTGACCTCTGCTCTGTTTTTGTCTCTGGTACAATACATTTTCTAGTCAACACCATGAGAAAGTTGGACGGACAGCTGCTAAACACTGCAAAGAGGTTGCTGCTACCAATACACTTTGCAACTCTGGAACTTGTTCAATGCACTGTCAAGGGTAAATTGAACATGAGGTTGCTGTTTGTTCTAAAGCATAACTGGACAAGGCTGTTAGGTAGCCAGTGCTTTAGGAAAAAAAAAAAAACAACCCTTACTAGTCTTCATTTAGAAGAGATGGAAAACATATTTAAAGTTTTATTGTTTATTTTTATACTGAGAGCTGAAAAAGCTTTAGAGGAGGTAGAACTGTCACTAGTGCTATTAATTAAAACAGCTTATCTAGATAGGTGTCTTTTTTTTCTGTGTTTAACATGGTTTAATCTTTCACTTTTGGCAATATTTCCTCCATAATGGGAGTTCTGGAATATACCGTTCCTTGTGATCAACTAGTGACTGTTTTCCAGTGGAACAAATGTCCTTGCCTTGTAATAGCAATTGGTAAGCTCTTATGGAAAGACTTCGGGTTAATCTAAGWGGTAAATTGTAGCGTATGAATCTGGTTATCCCTTTTCAGGAGGAAGAGGAGGAACAGGAAAACAAGATGTCAGAAGAAGCAGAAAGACGGCATCAGGAACAGCAGAATAAGGCACAAGCTGAAGCTCCTGTCCAGACAGACCAGCCTGAAGCAACAGCAGGCTCTTCATTCGTGAATRTAAACTTTGAAAATGAGGGAGATTGCCCGTCCATTGCGGAAAATAAACAAGATGTAGTTCCTGTCCCTCCTTAAGTGTAAAGCTTGTATAATGTAGGAAATAAGAACTGACAGGTGTCACAATCTGCCTATAAACAGGAAAAATAGGATTATACTTGTTCACTGAAATACAACTCCTACCATTCTTATTGATCAGGAGAGAGCTAGGCCATGTCTGTTCAGTCTGTCTGCCTAATAAAGGCTGAGGCATTCTGCCAAATTGGCACTTCAGTTAAAAGGAAAATTGCACTACAAACATTTGGTCTAAAATTGAATGTGCGAGCTAATTTTTGTGTCAAGCAAGTAGAAATGTCTTCTCTTTGAATTGCTGTATCTCTAATACCTGTGGGTTGCAGAGACAGTGCTGTTTCCTACTTCTAAAAATGTGATTTGCACGTTGTTTGCAACTCAGCTCTCTATGAATAGATTAATAGGAATTAATATCCTGTAACGAGTCATTATATTAGAATCTTATTCCCCTATTTATTGTCACTGTTGTATGCATGTGGTTTTTTTTCTGTTGTTAACAGAAGAGAAAAATACTAGATTTAATGTTATTTAGATTCAAGGGTCCACTGACTTTTTTTTTTTAAATTTAAAATCCCCAACTTTCCAGGAGGCTGTAAGCATCCTTAAGAACTTACTAACAAGTACCAGCACTCTATGAGGCTAATAGTGCTCAGCTGCTCCATTCAATGCTATAGCAAAGTACAGAACTAACATCAGTGTAGGATGTTCTCACTCCAAGCCTAAGAATTAAGAGACCTCTGTGCTTGAATGCAGCTCTCAATGGTCCTGGGAAAGAAAAGAAACTAAAGTCTTGCTTTAGATTATATTAAGTGCACTGGACAGTCTTAGGTACTACCAGTCTAGAACTATGAACTTTTTTGGACATCGGTTACCMAAGTCCATGTACTTGAGTAACCTAAACAATGTGTTTAATGTTAAATTACCAGTAAGGGATGTGCCATTGCAGATGGCAGAGAACACATAAATAACTAGAAACAACAAAACTGAACTTAGGACTCTTTCCATCTCTTAAATAAATATATTGTGTTGTGATACTGCACTTGCAGCAACAGTAATTTTATTTTTGTCTAAGTAAAGTGCAGGTAGCTCTGCAGCAAATACCAATTAAAGCGATTTTACTGCAATGACTGTTGTACCTGTAGCTTGTCAAAGGTGGCTTTGCAACAATCAGATGTCACTGCACCAGTCATTTTCTGTGGAYTGTGATAAGGAAAGGAGCAGAGAACCTGCACTAGTTACCCTGTAAAACATTACTTCTGTTCTTGACATTTAAAAGAAAAATTGAAATAGTCTTCAGCAAAATTGAGTTGTTGGGTGTTATGACGTGTCCCTGGCCTTGCTCTCACGGCCAGCTGAGGAACCTGATGTAACACCACAGGCCAGGTAACTTGGCTCTTCATTTCTGGAATTGTTATGTATTTTAGACAACCCTCTGCCTGAACTCATGTCCTGTACAGCACAAACTCTTCCTCTCATCTGACTGTAGCACTCCAGAAAATCTGAGGAGGAGGATTCATCATCAGCTCTGTTCAATCTGTTTTGATACTCCATTCTTTGCCTTTTCTGAATTTTGAGACAGAAGGTGCTGAGCACAGGGTAAAATCACTCCTTAGCCCTCAATATCTGCAAGGGAGAGCTTGGTTCAACATCTGGGGAATACACAGAAAGTCAGCTTATAGCATCAAAGAAAGAAAAAGCTATGCCTCACATAGCTTGAGTAATACCTTGACAGCTGAAGGATACTTCGCTTTTCTTCCAAGAAATAATTGTCAGGTGTTTTTTCTCTATAATTTGTTGCATAACAAATATTCTCACTGCCTTCTTTGTATAAAATACTGTATTACTCACTGTGCCTTAACTTAATCCTTCCTTTTTTTGCAAACTGTATGAAAGTAGTTACTTTCATATTGGTTTAATTTTTTCTGTAAATGCATTAATTGGTTATTTTATATTTAATATAATTTTTGAACTCGAAGTTGGCTATGGATTTTCCTTTAAAACTGTGTGGTCTTTGAAACTTTACGCCTGTACACAGATGCATGTGCCYGTTTACTGTTTTCATCTTTACTGTCACACATCCTGGCTGAAGATTCAGGCATCAGAATTCAAACCATCATTTTACCTTCACCCCTTCCTTAGACCCTCATGTAGTACTCTGTGTTCAGCACTACCTCAAACTAATAAATAATGCAGGATTGCAAACACTTCTGGCATGGAGCTATTGTAATTCTATCTGAAAGCTGAAATATTTCTATGGCTTTCTTAAGGATTAAGAGAGTTYCACAGCTTTCACTACTGCTGTAGCTCAGTTATACAATTAAGATGGATCACATAAAATACTTGCACAGGAGGTTAACGGTGAAAGCCTCTCTACAGGTGTTTTAGTTTTAACTAAAGTTCAGTTTTAACTAGATCTAAAGTAGTGTAGTTTTATTTCTGTTAATGAACCTCTTAAAAATTAGGTAACTATTCTGCCAGTTCAATAATTTACTTATCCTTTCTGTGACACACTTCAAACTGGTCATGCATAGAAGAAAAAAGGCCTAAATTCTTTACTTCTTACTGAGAACTTCTCTTACTGAGAACATTCACAACAGAATGCTGAACAATTCTATCACYATACAGAATGGAGTGGGAGGCTTGGGATGGCTGAGCAGACACAGGCCAGTGCTGAAGATGATACCCAGAACCTTAMCTTCAGTGTAAATTCACACTTAGAATAGGGTATTTAAATAAGAATAKGGCTTGGTACACGTGAAAAAAGTCCAAAGATATTTATTAAAAAAAAAGTAATTTTTGCCTTGCTTTTTGGTTTCAGAAATTAGTTCTTTGACTTCCTGTAAGTACCACATTTTATATCGTATGTAGGGCAAATGGGGAAGGGGAGAGAAGCAAAATAGAAGAGGAATTTTTTCAGATAATGAATGTTTCCAGTTTCCAACAGTTTGCCCATCAGACTGAGATCTCTCTATGGACRCAGCCTGCTCCCGTTCAAGTTATGTATCATCAACATCAGCAGTGTTGTCATTATCACTTGCCACAAGGACCTCTCTGTTCTCATATGTCCAGAACCCATTCAGATCGATTAGAATGCTGGTAACAGTGTCTCCTTGACTGCTATTGATCAAGTCTTGAAGGGAGATTTTGTAAGGGTCCTTAGGCTTCACCATATCAAAGATTTCATCCTATGAAAGAAAAATCAAAATTGGGAGAAAAGCCCCCACACATTAATGAGCAGAATAATGGCTATTTCATACCATATATAGAATGATCTGTGGGTAACTAGTGTCACGCACACGGATTTACAAAAAGCAGCTGTTAAGCCCCAAAGCATTTAAGATACAAAGCACACTGACTCATTGGCTCCAGTTAGGAGCAGTGTCCTCAGTTCCCACATCTCAAGTAAGAATTTGYTTTTCTCGGGAGGCTTGGGCCTCAAAGTGGAAAAATGAAAACTCAGCTTGTTTTGTAGAAGGTCTTATACTTACTTCTTAAGTATTAGAAGTGCTAAATACAAAGCAGGCAGTAATCAGTTTTACAGGCTGTTTTTAAAGTTAGCAGTCTGCCCCCTGTCCCCCAAGGAATGATCCCTGGAGCTGTAAAATRGACTTAGTAAGTACCTTCAAGTATAAGAAACAACATTATGTATTAAACAGATATTTTGTCTATTAAGGAAACTACTAGAACATAGCAGGTATTTCACAGAGCAACTGCTGACTAGCAAGGCATTTTCAAACCAATGCGTAGGACAAGTCAGCTTATTTCTACTACTCTGCAAGTAAATATACAGCAACCTAGAAATCATGACATAATTAAATCCTGAAATGCTTATTCAAAGTTTTTACACAATACTCTATTTGGTAAAGTTTACCTTGACATCCTGAAAAGAAACTGGTTCTTGTCCATGAATTTTCATTTGCTCCTGAATAGCCTGGGGAAAAAAAAAAAAAAAAGTTAGGAAAGGCTGGTGCATTATTATACGGACACTGTATGAAAGTTTTTTTCATCTTCCTGCATCTCAAGCTGTACTTCCCTGTAACAAAGCATTCATGATACAGCTTGCAATCATTCCTCTTCCATAGGAGAGGCAGCARTGACTTAAGGTGTTATCAATGATTTACATTTCTAGGTTCACAGTTCTTAGGCAGTACATGAATCTCACTTTCATTAAGACTAGTGTTCAAACAATTTGCAAATGGGCTACAAAGACATTTGGGTATTATCCCTCAGCACTCAAAACCAGAAGGTTACGTTTTCTGATACAGTATGAAATACATGCTAGGGAATGAGAGAAGGAAAATGACCAATCAGCAGAAAGACAAATCAATGTTTTTAATGTGGTACTATTAAACACCTGCATCACCAAACCTGCAAGTAACAATTATGAACAAAACTGTTTCACCAGCTAAAGCTGCACAGTCTTACCAACACAGCCTCTGTTGGGGCAGACCTATTCACACTTAATGCTAGCAGAAAAGTGATCATTCACAGGGCCAAGAGGAATTGTTCTGATTTCAAGGAAAAATCAGATTCCATGTTCAAAAGTTAAAGGAAATGTTCTGGAGTACAATCAAGCATCTGCTGTAATGAAGGAGCCTTTTCAATAACTAAGCCATAGAGTAAGTATGTGACTGAAGAGATGGACAAAAACAACCATACCAGAATAATTTATGTAGTATTACCCTCTTAAATTGCGTTCATATTAGAATCACGTATGTACTATGACAACCCTAAAATTTATGTTTTTGTAAAATGTAAACCTGAAAATTAACACCCTTTATTAAAATCAGAGACAGTTGATATGGCCYTTCATCTCCCTGAATCCTCCATTTATGTGAACAGAAGTGGACAAAACACTGGGAATAGTGAGCTTTAAAAGCAGGGAGAGAATAGGAGTAATTGCTTAGTTCACTAGGATCCTTAGTATTGCCAGTCCTGGTCTGACAGCTGCCCATGGAGCACACGAGGCAGCTGCAACTACTCATTACAATACAGGAATAAGGTGGATAGAAGATTATGCCTCGAGCAGGCCCAAATGTGTTACTTAAGGGGCTCAATGGAGTATGTACTGGGTTCTCATCCTTCAAGCACACRGCTAAGTACAATGACATTATCTGTTTTTACACTTACAATACAAAGATCCACATAAAGAAATTTGGAATGCTTGTCCCTATGTCTGAATAGGTATCACTGAGGGGATCCTGTACATKAATAAAGCATCAAGCTTGTAACTCAGCTGAAACCATCCACAGCAAATACTGTTTTACTGTTAGCATTTGCCTTCCCCAGGTATCTCAGGTATCAACTAGAAAATCAAGACAAAACAACAAAACACCTGCCCCCTCTCCAAACCAACATCACCAGTCAGAAAAAAAAAACCCCAGCAAAAAACCCATCACACGTAAACCACACTTCGAAGGAAGATTTTACAATTTTAAGTTAATTTTAACAACAAAAAATTAAGCTTAATTTAAATCTATTTTGGAAGCAACAGCTAAAAATGCAGACTATGACAAATGCAAGAAGATTTTTGCAAGCAAGGCACTGAATGAAAAATTCTGCAGCTRTACAGGCCTATCAATAAATTTCCTTATTTTCATTTCTTCTACTGAATTTTAGGATCACAGCTGAAATTAAAACCATGGGCAATAATCAATCAGAACCATCATAAAATATTTTAATAGGTAATCATCATGCAATTATAGGACAATTTTCAGTTWAAAAAAAATCAACAGAAAATATTTTTCCTAACTGAAATCAAAACAGGTAATTTCWACTGCAGATAAACTGCTGAAAATATCTTGTGAAATATTTCCCATTTTTGTCTTTTTAAAAAAAATATTTTAAATCTTCTTAGAAGTCATTACTAACCTCCCTGTGGCTGTTGGTAACTTAAAGTGATTTCCTGCAGATCTGCATGCAGAAGCACATAGGCTATAATACTATAAACACAGAAAATGGCCTACTTGTATAAAGAGACTTACCCTAAAGAAATAATTAAGGGAAAAGACATTCAGGTGTCCTTTGTTCTCTATATCAAGCAGTTTGAAAATATACTGCAGAGCTGCAGGCTCCTTTCTGTTTTCTAATGCAAGCACAAAGTCCAAGTAGGTTTTATAGTCCTAGAAGTAGATACAATCATGTTTATTACAGTCTTMTTTCTAAATTGATTTTGCAAGCAGGAACTCTATAATTGACAGCTATTTCCTTGTAGGGGATCAGTCTACTTTCTGAAAAAGACAACATGAAATAKAAAATGGCTTCTACAACTAATGTGAGCAGAAAAGTTAGTTTTTAATGACTGCTGATATTGGGAAATCCAGCCATTTTAGAGGCAAAATATGATTCAAAACATAAATCCAARTTACACGATATATATATGCTTTTAAACAATATTTAATATATCTTTAAACTGCTGAACATACCCAACTAGTGAAGAAAAAATGTTTTCATTACCACAAAAGAAATGTTTAGTGACAGTAAGCCTWCTGTTACCAAATAGTGAACTGTATGGCCAATTAAGTATATAATTCTTAGACCAGACTCAGTGGTCTGGCAAATGATGTGCTAGAAACCGTAATTAACATTACAAATAAGTATCACCTTTTCTTTTTCATTAGTACCGATTCTTGGTTTCCCAATGAAGACAGAGAAATCCTTCAATCCTATGTATATAATAATGCTGTTTACCAGTAGCACCACAGAGTTGTGCTGTCATTCAGAGGGGGATCTTGACAACCTGGAAATATGGGCTAACAGGAGCCTCAGCAAGTTCAACACAGGGAATGCAAAATCCTGCACCTGGGGAGGAATAACCCATGTACCTGTACAGCTGGGGGCTGACTAGTCAGAAAGCAGCTTTGCAACAGGCCCTTGCAGCAAAGGCTGCTGGCAGCATCCTCAGCCACATTAGGAAAAGCTTTGCTGGCAAGTCGAGGAAGGTGACCCTTCTCTTCTCAGCACTGCTTATGCTACCACCCAGGCACTGGGTCCTGCTCTGGTCTCCCCCGTCCAAGGGAGAGATGAATCTACTGCTCCAAGTCCAGAAAAGGACAACTAAGAGGATTCCTCATKACCTCAATGATTATGTGATTCTAACAAAAAACTGCTGAAGGCAAAAGGGCTATACAGTGAATTTGTACACTTCAGTCATCTGAATGCAGACAAGAATGGTGGTTGAACATTAAGTAAAGCTTTAAAAAATAAGATATAAGGTGTTACTTTAACTTAAGACTTCTCATTTTTCACAGCTATAAAAAGCTTACAATGAAAAACACAGCTGTCTTCATGAAGAAGTAGACAGGTTAGCTAATTGCACTAATCTCAACCGTGCCACTTGTTTTTGTCTCTCTTTAATGCATACATTTAACTCAAAAGTATTGCTGTACCTATACATATTTTCAACATGCACTCTTGTTATTGAATCTGCAAGTGGCCTTATCCTAGACTTTTTGGATTCTGTATCACCTCTGCTTTTTCAAACAAACAACTTTAAGCCACACTGCAATCACCTTGCTATTAAGAAAATTAACTTTCTAATAAGTTGCATGGTTATTTGCATGCACAACAGTGAACAAAAGTTACTTCACCTTAAGTTACTCTTTGTTTTAAAGATACTATTCAATATTTCTCAGCTCAATAACCTAAAGCTTTTATGCTGTGGACRAAGTGAAAATATGTGATTACCATTTCACCATCGTAAGTTAAGCATTCTTGAAAGACACGATCCAAAAATATATTGGTCAGAGTCCCTGTTCCATACCGGGACAGTTCTTCTTTGCTGAGCATGCCATTGTGATCTTTATCAAGGTTTAAGTACTGACCTAGGGGGAAGAGAAACAGATCAAACCATAATATACCTCTATCAGAAAAGAACKGTTTCAACAGAGAAGATTTAGCATTTCAATGTTTATTTAATTTCCATAATAAAATTAATGCAATTAAGTGAGAATATGCTAGATACGTAATAACATTCATAAAGCATTACAAATAAGCACAGAAAATGGAGGGCAAGGAAGTGGGATTCCCATGAGGCATTAGTAGTTCTGATCTAAGTTAAGAGCAGTGTATACAGAGAGAAGAGCAGAAGGCTGAGTGTATTATTTTACACAAATATGCTGCAAACATGAAAAAACAGCTGAAGATGATGCAAAAGCATGAAGAAAGCCAGAAGAGAAAGTTACAGAAGAATCTTGTATCTTCTGCAACAATGTGATAGATCATAAAACTACAACAAAGAGCAACAGCAGAGAACCAAAACTATAAAGAAAATCAGCAAGGTGTACTAAAAGGATGGATAAAGGATTTGAAAAGATGAGTTAGCAGGAAGATTTAACAAGACASAAGCAGAGGAAATGTAACAGTAATAATGTAACTAAGTCATACAAGAAAGAGAGAAGTATTGACATATAAAGGAACCTACCATAAACTCTTAATGCAGAAGGAGCAGAAAACCAATTTGTTTCCTGACTTTCTTTAGAAAGTTCTTCATCCCTTAACTAAAGGAAATACAGAGTTAGAATTCAGAATCAGGAAATTAAAATACAACAGTGTATGTTAGAGACCTTTACCTCCAGTAAATCATCCAGAAAGCTGCAAGCTAAAATATCCTGTATCTTTATCTTCCCTGCAGCAAGAAAAGGAAAACACATTTTAATGRTTGCTCAGCCAATATATCCATTTAACTGTTCTCATTTAGGTGGTTTTATTTAAGAAAGAAGTATTTGGAGCAGAAAAAAAATCCTCTTTAAAAAAAAAAACCAAAATGAACTTCTAACATCAAAGAGGTAAAATAAAAGCACCTTTCAGAATGACTGTACAAAACTAGCCCAATACTGGCAGGAGTTATCCTGMAGTTTTAAAAGCAAGAAAACTATATTTAAAAAAATGTATGTGTTCAACATCAACTCAAACTGCAAACAAATAATGCAAAAAAAGCATGCTTAAAGGGTTTGTTAAAATCATAGTCTCCTAAATAACATGAAATTTTACATCTTCAAAACTAGAGATGTGACCCAAAGCTAAGGTAGCAGAATGCACTTGTGCAGCTCTGACTAGTGCACTGACACTGAGCTAAGAGCTGTGCAAAATAATGGCATTACAACTTTGCACACACCTCCTCCACGTTTGTAATTACCTCTGTTAGAGGCTGCTGCCCACACAATTCTGACCTTTACAAGAGGCACAGCTGGACCTTGAAAACACCTGCAGTTTGTGACTTAAATCAAGGACATTCAAGGGAACTACACCTGTAACAAGGATTAGCAGACTTAACTGCAAACCTTTTCTAGTGGGTCTACATAGTGCACAGATTTAATCACGGGAAAAGTACATCACTGTAACCACTCTTGAGCATTTCCACAGCTCTGTGGATGTTCTGACAAGCAGTTGTGCTGTTARTTGCTGTGTTTTCTATTCACCCAAACACATAAAATTAGCTATTGCTAATGGTGCATTATGATGAAACAGTATCTCATTTGTCAGTTTTTATGAGATATACTATAGTACCACAGCTGACGTGTATCTCACAGAAATTCRTTAGCTGTAAAAGTAGATCATTAGACCCACAATGAGTGGTCTTCAGTGGAGATTAATCTTCAAACACTGAAGAAAAGCCTACAAGGAAAACTACACATTACTTTGAAAACTCAAGTAGCATTTAAAGAGAAATTTAAACATTTTAAGAGACCTACCTGTTCTAAGAGGATCTAGGAAGAAGAAGAACTTTCTAACTGCTGTGCAGACATAGAAGGAATAAAAAGATTTTTCTAAGCCATCCAGCTGTGGCAAAGTAGGGATGAGTTCCAAAATATAGTTTTCTAAATCCTGCAGAATTGAGAAAGAAAACAAGCTTTAAATAGTACTATTATTGCATGYTTGCTATATTCCACCCTGATTTTCAAGTGTATTTTGTTATGCAGAAAAAACATCGAAACAGGTAAAAAAGCTTCCATCTCTGCGCAAGAAATCCCAGATTATATACATGCACACGTGATTCTAGGGCTCAAACAATCTATTTATAAAGAATTTTACCAAGTACATGATATTTACATATATGTAAATATAAATGACTTCAGCTGTACCTTTTTCAAATGTCAACACGTAACTCCTGATTGGATTATCCCATTGGTGAATATTCTTTAATAAATCTTTTCTTTTTTTGAGTGGTAACAAGGACAGTTTTATTCATTTTATGATATTACCTCCTGATACCAAGGAGATTAATTCACTGAAGAATAATTCATGATTTTCACTATATCCTACTGAATCTAGCAAAGTGCTAATAACATGAAATCTTTGTACATACAATCTTTTTCAGAAGATTACCCATGTTTAAAAGGCTAGCAGCACTCTCACCACCAAATCTATTGAAAAGTGCCCACCCCAAATCTATGTTATAAGCTTTTAGAAGACAAGACTAAAAAAAATAGGACTTTTCTGATGTTCTGCCATTTGATTAAAGAGAGATACTAGGTTAATTAAGATTTTACTTACTGATTCTCTGAGGTAGCCTTGTCCTGCCACATCATATAAACTGAGACCTATTCTTGTCTGATGAAGCCATACTGTGAAACAGAAAACAGAATTAAAATGCAAGAAACTTATGGGACTTTTGAGCTCTTACCAAAATTTCAAGTTATTCTGGAGGCCACAAGGCACAGCTGGATGTTAGATGCACACACAGTTGGCTGTAGGGAATCATATTTGTAGGGATTTGTTCTCTCTTACTGACTTAGAGATCTGTACATTTTCYCTGCACTGAACAGCTGAACAATGTCATACACAGATGGATTGCTACAACCCCTTGTACAGCACTAGACACTGCAGYTACAGCCAAAGGTCCTGCCCTCACTTCTGAGTTACAAGAGGAGAATTAGAATAGCACAAGCATCTATTTTTGTAATGAGAAGACACATTAATTGGACAATCTACAGGACAATGTGCTTGAGGCCATTGTTAAAGCACTGTAATAGTGAGAGAGTATAGATTAGGCATAAAAACTATTATTCACATACTCAACATTAAATTGAACTCCCATTTCATGAAGAAACAGTTCAAAAGTTCCTCTTAAGCAATAKGAGCTGTCCTTCATAAAATTCATTCTTCAAGGTGTTTCTCAAGCTAGGCTCAGTGTCATTCAGAGATGGYAGAGGTTATACAGCTAAAGTTTAAAAGTAAATGTATCACACATGAAGTGATTTGGTGGTGGCAGCTTTTAAAAAAATTAYTGCTCTATTTGTTTGATTAGAAAAAAGGTATCACCATAAATACACAAGACTTTACACCTCTGGGTGAAACAGCTCTGAAAGAACCTCTGTTGTGTCCATTTGGGTAGGCCTTTTTGAAACGCATACAATTTTTTTAACTGACTTGGCCACAAGTCTCCCGTCCTGAAGCTTTTGGGTTTGCTGCTGGAAATGGGTCCATTACACATTTCTTGAATGTTGTGCACACCTGCATACATGTYTCCTGCTCCACACATCTCTTACCCCTTGCACCACAAGATTTTAAGTTAAGGAGGCTCAGCTGCTCAGAGAAAGGTGCCATTCTCCACTCCTAAAGGCTCTAGCAGATCTAAGAACATAGCAGCCAGGGCAAAAGATAATGAGACAGACTTCCTTCTTTCTGCTAGCAAGCCTAATATTTTTTAAAAATATCTAAGGCACATAAAAAAGGCATTTTTCAGCCCAAGAATCTATTTATAATAAAAATTAGCAGAAAAATGGTAAGGCTACAGTAACAAGCACAGAAACATACTGACATATTTGACAAACAGTTAGAAAACATAGACAACACCACTCTGTAGAAAGACAAACAGCAAACAAAGCTATCTGCCTGATCACAATGGTTAAGATCACACTTGCCATGGAGCTTTATTGTTTTGTACTTCACAGCATTGCCTGAATAATGGAAATCAGAATGCCTATATATATAACAAACACATCAAGGAAATCTGTGGCTGGGGAGAGGGGGATTTCAGAGGTGCAGTGGACTCCCACCTTCTAGTAACCAAATATTCCAAGCCTCCAGAAAAACAGCATTCACAATTAAAGGGAAATCTCATTGCTATTGAAGAGAACATCAACTAATAAAGCTGAAAATAGCCTTAAAATGAAACAGCTTCTCTCTAACACAGAAGAAGCATCCACTAACCTTTTCGCATGACATAATTGAAAAACTGCATGATAGATATTCTCCCGTAAGGATCGTTATGGAGTAATTTAGCAAAGATCTTCGCTGTAAAGAATTGTCTGTAAAACATAAACACAAAGCTACTTCTATGCACTGCACTGACAGATCCAGTATTTGAAATTTACAGATCCTGTAAAATAATGTTTTAAACACAGAATGTGTTAATATGCTACATTACACTCATCAAGTGGGATCCTACCAAATAACAACAGTAAACTCAAYAAAAAGCAGCAGCCTTTTCTGCTCATGAGACTCTTCAGGGATGTAAAACTTTTGAGAGCTTTAATTCAATTTAATTTCTCTTTAGTGCAGTATGTTTTGTAGTTCCCAATCTTCTACAACAATACGCACAAAAAATGAATTGCCAGTACTGACAAGTAATCTGCTTCTGCCCAAAACTCAATCACAAAGCTATGAGCACAACAGCTGTCTCCAACAGGAGCATAAAGAAAGACCACTCACTGCATGCTGTGCACACAATATCTGGTAGGAAATTCTGCATCCATCGGAAGATATTGAAGAAGGCTGGGTAGTATCACTGGAGACATGATTTCCAGCTCAAATACAAAATGTGCTGTTTGCTGACCATCAAATCATAAAAATGTTCATGCTGATAAAAATTTCTTCTTCAAAAGGATGCACTACCATTCTTTTAGGCATCTCTATTAAAAGTCACATGACAGATGCAGAGTACATCTTTACAAGGATGTAAAGCAACCAGCTCATCAATAAGTATGTGGATATATTTTATTCTCACCACTCTACTGCTACCATCTATTTTAGCAACTAAAAATTACAGTAGCACTTAGGTTTAGCCAAAATAAGCACATACAAGAGAAGAAAGCCTTACTTGCATTTTGGTCCAGCTTTTTCACCAACTTTCAAGAAGTTCTCATAATTGATCATAGCTTCTTCCCCAATCATTGGTGATGTCTGATGTTTGTCCAGTAGAAACCACAGATTCTTAAAAGGTATTTATATTTGGTTAGGAAGCTATCTCTTTAGAGATGTCAACGTGCATAGGATCCAGTGTTTAAGAAACTAAGCAAAAACGTGGCCTTGATGCAAGGTTCTCCCAGTTAAATCAGTGCATAGTTAAATCATAGCCAGGAAAGTGATCATGTGCTACTTCCACCGCCTTTAATTGCTATTAAACACATGCACGCTCTTTCTCCCTCACTAGGATTTCTAGGATCATACCCCTTTTGTCTTTGCAGTGCAATAAAATCAACTATTTTTGGAGTCTCTCTCAGTGATACATAAACAGAACTTATTTCATCGTCTGGGCCCACCAGGAAAATCATTGCAATGTGCTGGAAAACCAAAAGCCATCAATTTAGTGCTCATATACATCATAAWGAGGAAGCTTCACACTGACATTAGCAGCCCATATGGAGCAGATCAGCTTTACCTAGTACTGKGTGCCTAAATACAAAGCATCTTACAAGATTCTGTCTACAGCAGATAATCAAACTCTGACAGAAGATAATCAAAATCCATTCAGAAGCCATGACAAGACACACAGAAATTATTTTCTTACCTGCAACTCTTCATTATCCAACAATTCTCTACTTTTTCTTTGCAGAAAGACAGCTCTAGATTCTTCTCTTAATTTCTGAAGCAAGACTTCATCTTCAGCTGGCAGCTGGAAACATAGTGACGTTTTAATTTTCTGTATAATGGTACCATTCAAAAACTACAAATCCAGTAAATATTCTTAGGTAGTCTTGAGTCATACGCTCTGATTGAAGTTATTTACTTGACAGAAAACAGCCAGATTACCAGACTTGTTTCTGCTACAAGGGATATCACTTGCATACTGTCTCAAACCATTTCAACAACCAAGTATTTATTTAAAGCAGGACATCTTTAACATGAGAGACACAGAAGTACCTCATATCTGATAACCCATTTAGTAAGCACATTCCCATGGTCCATAGATATGAGAACTCACATAAAAAGACATTTACTGTTGTCCTTTTCTCGGGAGAGAACAGCACTTTCTATTTTGTGGTAGGCCTGACTCTCAAAAGTGTCAATACCTACTAGACTTGTTTTTGCCAACAAGAGAAAAGAACACCTAGTGTGGAACTTCTGCCAATATTTACATCCAAACTGTACAGCATTACAGAACTTGGAGAGTAGCACATCTATCCATCAACTGAAACATAGACACTTGAAAACATAATTGGCAGAAACGTGAGACACTAAGGAGTGTGTGACCATGAGAGTTTTGACAGCAGCTGAGTGGTCAAGTTGAGCAGTGCCAGTAATATCAAGATGTCAGCATGTGTTYCCATCCCAATCTGATTCATCTCACAACTAGATGTTGTTCCTGGCTCAAGCATTTCTCCTGGATGATTCAAGCAAAATTTCTATCTTTAGTCTGCAAGACCAATGACCCACCGTTTTCACAAGGCAGCATCCCACTCTGTCTAAACAGGAAGCATAACATATATATCTGTGTTACACCAGTATGTCAAAATTTAGTTAAAACATTAGGTGCTGCTGAAAGAGAAAAAGACTTCCTATCATTACAAAGCAGCCTGATTAGCAAACTATTTCACAGYCTTTGGTAAGATTCCTAGTAATTATTTAAAACTGCTGGAATTCAAAATTGTACAAAATAAAAAAATTGTGCTAGGCAATACACATCACTCACATTTCAATCGACTTTAGCTTCTTAAGCTGCAGGGTCACTGTGAGTAAGCAAAACTTTCTCTAACACAGAATAGCCTCTTGTTAAAGAGTTAATCCRGATACTTCACTTACCCGGTAGTAAAATCGTGGTATGTTGGCATATGATACATTATCACTTTTTTTCCCTCCTTTCCATTCCATATAGTATTTTGTGAACAATTCCATTTCTTCATCCTTTAGCTCTTGTTCACTCTTTTTGGCTGATTGACACAGAAAAGAATGTTCACACTGAACTCCAGAGTTCTAACATAACAAGGGGTTTGAAAAATAGAATTGAYACTGAGGCTTATCTGGTTGTGCGCTTTAGTACACAAATATTAGGTGGAAATAAGTGGAATACGGACTAATCACATAAATAACATAAGAATACGTCACCACAGTATTTTGAGTACGTACACAGCACCTCTTTCAGTGACTGCACACACCAGATTCTCTGCAAGGTATGCAGTCGTAAMAGATACATGGGGATGCCTGACAGAGCAGCACTGTCCCTGTTTTAGGGGCAGCGCTGTCTGAGATGYTCCCAGTGCGAGCAGCAGCCTCAGATCGCCTTTCCGGGTGGGCTCGGGGATGTCGCTGCGCACCTGTGCCAGCTCTGGGTGCGCCCACCGCGAACAAACCGCTCCCAGCCCAGGCTGCCGCAGGGGCCCGTGCTGGGCAGTGCAGCCCTCAGGGCTCCTCACGGCCCCTGCTGTCACTGACCCCTGAAATGGGGGGATTCGCTTCTCCGCGGGGCGACACGGCTGCGGCAGCCCGGTCACGGTGAACTAGGGCAGCACCAGAGAGGCCGCCGCTCGGCCCGCAGGCCCTGCTCCGCCCGCCGGTGACTGCGGGACCCCGGGCGCTTCCCCCGCCCGCTCCCGATCCCGCTCCCGCTCCCGGGGCACTCACGCGCGCGGCGCGCGGCCAGGCGGGCCCGCAGCCTCCGCTCCCACTCCATAGCCCCGCGCGCGCCGGGGCGGGCACGRGACCGCTGCGCGCCGCCTCCAAGCGCATGCGCTCCCCTCCGCAGCTTCTTGCCCGCAGCCGACATGGCGGAGGCTCCCATTCCTCCCAAAGGGGCGCGCGGGTCACGTGTGGCCCCGCCCGGTGAGACGCGATTGGCTCCACGCGCGGGCGCGGGCCCGCCACGCGCTTCCGGGCCAATGGGAAGGTAGCCTGCCGTGCCGTGGGGCACGTGGCTGCCGCACATGTCCGCCGCGCGCAGAGTCAGGTGGGCTCCTCCCGGAGGGATGAGGGACAGAGGGCGTGAGGGGGAGAAAGGGGAGCGGGAGCGACTTTACCGAAGGCTGGGAGTTGGGCCGTACGGCCGGACCGGGCCTGCGTGGCACCGATTGAGGGACCTGGGGCCCAGGGGAGTCTCCCCGTGAGCCATATCAGCCGCCGGACCTCCCGGTATTTACCTGCATAACCYAACACGTACCTTGGATCTCAGTGTAATTACCGCCCGCGGTGYTGCTCTGCCTCTTGGCAGGGCGTTTCCAAGGATTTGGGATGGGGGAAACAAGTTAAACGGTTGTTTGTCACCAGGTGAAAAATGTGAGGGAAGCAGTGTAGGAGCCCCGTCCTGGTTCTGCCAGAAGGATCATGATTGGGATTCCTCATCTGMGATCGTCGAGCTACCTTGAGTTTCGTGTTTGCAAGCATGTAAATGTAAATAGCACAGGAAACCACGGAGCAGGTCATGATGTTGTGGTGTTATTTTTATTTTTAGGAAACCTGACTGAACTTGAACAAAGGCAGGAAGAAAAACCCTGTGCTTTTAACGTAGCTGCACCAGCATTGCCTTTCTGCGTAGAACATAGGCGGTACTCATCATTGCTGTAACCAACAAACAGGAATCATAATATGCAAAACATCTTCTCTAGAAGAAAGATACCCCCACAGTCTAGAAAATTTATTTTTGTGAAAAAAGATTTTACCATAAAGGACTCGCAGAATAAGCATTTTGAAACAGAAGCTTGTACAGTTTGACAGCCGTTCCGTTTTTATTAATAAACGTCCCCATGCAAGCTGTATTTTTCATTTTATAGCTTCATCAGATAGAGTGAAATAATAGTGAGATAATTTCATCTTATGATGGCACTCTTTTCTCAGACTGGTCAGCAGGGTTTTCAGGCTTTGCTGTGGAAATGTCACATGCTCTGGCCTGTTTCAAGATGCCGACAGCTGTTTGCTGCCTCTTTCAGCATCCCCGGTAGGGAAAAAATTAACTATTTCAGTTTTATGACATCTTCCAGCACTGCACTACCAGTGGATCCCAAAGAAACTGATGTCTTACCTACCAAGAAAAGGTCTGAAATTGATCATGAAGAAGAAAAAGAGTGGGATGAGGAGACTGAAGAAGTACCTGAAGGGAAATTCCACTTTTCCTCCTCTATTGGAGCTGCAAAGAAATGGTCAACAAGTCAAGTTCTGTCAAGGCATAGGTTTAGCATTGTACAGCCTCCAGAAAAACCTTTGCAGGCTGAGGAATGGAACAAGCTAAGGGAAGATTACCAGTCACCTGGAAAATTTGAAGAGGTGATGCTGAACAATATGATCAGGTGCAACAGCCCCATTGATGTGGCCAAGTCCTTGCTGACCGACCTGGCGAAGCGTAATGGTGACATTGCATATAATGTGTTGGTCAAATACCTGACGCTGTGTGTCCGGCAGGGCCAGGTTTCAGAAATCCGTGATGTGTACGATATAATGAAAGTCAGATTTAAGGTTTTAGAAAGTGGGGCTTACAGCCTTCTTATCAGGGGACTGAGTAATTCAGATCAGTGGAGAATGGCCTTGACTCTTTTGGAAGAAGTAAAAAAGATTATGATTCCCTCACGAACGTGCTATGAATCTTGTATCAAAGCAGCCAGCCGTCACCAAGAAATGAAACTCGCCTTTGAACTGTACGAGGCAATGTTGGCTAAAGATGTGGTCCCAACCTTGGGTATCCTGCAGTCATTTTTTGACTTCAGCAGGCACATGAAAGATGAGGAGTTACAAAAAAAGCTCTTCGGTATACTCTTATATTTGAGAGAGAACCAAATATACCCTCACAAAACATTTATGCAGAGTATAAAGCTGTGGTTTGAAAGGTAAATAATGTTTCCATAGCAAGGTGTAGTTCATGAGGATGGGATTCACATCCCACAAATCACCTCTGAGACCCACTGACATCTCATTTTCCTTGTTGCTTCTCCATAAGAGACTTGTTATTGTGAAAAGATGAATTTTATTTATGCTCCCAAATTGTTGCGGAGGTTTGAAATTTTTACCGATTTTACCTTTTACATATTAAATATTACTCTTTGGTCCAAAAATAAGGAAATTGTGGTGGGTCATGGCTGTCCAAAATAGTTGACTTCCTCTYTTTCTGGGGTGGTGCGACATGTGTATGGGGTTTTTTTTGTGTAATTTATTGGAGTGTAGAAGTAGTAAGCTAGTTGAAAGCTGAATTCTTTCTTTCTTTAAAGGAAAGAGGCAGCAAATTGAACTTAGGTTAAGTGAAGATTAAATGACTGTGTAGAATACTAGGAGATGAACAATCTTAATTGGAGGCTTTTTGTTTTAGCACATTGTTTAGCATTTCCACACACTTTGTTTCCATGAGTAGTGATTGTCAGACTGTGCAAATTACAGCTAGTTACACTGCACGTGCACAGTGCAGGGGTTCAGCTCAGCCCATTGCATATTTGTCATGAGGTTGTATGTGAGCACATCTGTGKTTTTTTTTTTTAACTGTTGGCTTTGATTTATGTAAGCTACAGAGCCATTTTACAAGTTGGTGATCCTGGTGGAAAATGTGGCAGTGGGAATGCACTACTGTGATTGGGATGGTTTATGAATGTGTAGGGCAGTAACTTAAAAGTTTTCAGTGCACTCTGATTGTTTGTATGGTTCGTAAAATTTGGGGACAGCATAAACTCTGACCGCAGTGGTGATAGTTCTTTGCACATTGTTCTTTGTATATTTCCAGGTGTTACTAAATTAATATGAATCTTTGCATAATTTCTTTGTAGGGTAGATGACTTTTTTGATTTCTAAATGTTGACCAAAATATATTATATATATTAATATTGCATGTAATTCAGATATTGTTAAATAAGAATCTAATGTGTTTTTTTTCTTTTTTTTTTCTACCTATTAGTATACCAGGGGGGAACTGGAGAGGACACCTGACCAACATTAAAGACAGGTAAATGCATTTATTTGTAAGTGAGGTGTTGTCTTGATTATTCTACCTTGAAAAAATCTTGAATGAAAAAATAAAAATATTTTTAAAAGCTTCCTTTATATACAAAAGTATTTTAATCCTTGAGAATATGAACCTTCGTTGAGACAGATGATTTTACAAACTCCAGTTTCCAAGTCATTCTTGTATATTAAACAAGACCTAACCTGCGCATTTGGAAGAGATCTGCACTAAGCAGAGCCAAGATGGAAAGACACAGCAAAAAATAAGAGGTGCCATTTTAGTTTGTATAGTATTTGTCTTCTGTTAAGGATTTAAAAACTTCCTTTTTTGTTGGCTTTATGAGACTGTTGTTTAACATGATATATAGCAGAGCAGCTGTGGTGCGTAAAGTGTTATGTTCTTGAAAACTGATACTATTTGCACACTGCAATTATTTGTACAGATGGAAGGTTTCTCCTTTCCTATCTGATTTTTAATGAAGACAGAACGATTCTTAGGTTTTCACAGGCATAACTTGGGTATGTATTTCTATTATAGTGCTGTTTTCTTAATGTTTGTAAACTGCTATTTTAAATGTTATTTTGTTTGAAACCTTGTTCCGTGCTTTCGTAGCAATTTGGCATCTATAAATGTATTAATTACAAGAACATCTCAAGGGACTATGGGGTTTTTAGGGGGTATATAAAAATACCCTATGTTGTATATCCTGCAGTAAAAGCACATGTAGGGCCCGCATTTCTACATTTTGAAGCCTTTGAAAGAACAGCGTAACTTGGTGTTTCACATATAAGAGTTGCTTGCTTTAAGATGGATTATTATAGATGGATGTGTGTGGTACTCTACTCTGTTATGATAATTCATCATAGTTTAGACAACCTTTTTCAGCCTTTAAGAGTTTTAAAATTCTAAAGTCAATTGTCTTGACCAAGAGCTAAGTCTGTTTTTTATCTTACTGTCTTTAGCAATAAAGAAACAAGTAGTGATTAGTCATCAGCAGATAGCAAAGTAAAGCTGCTTTCTGTTTGGATGCAGTCAGCCAAATATTAGAAAATCCCTTGTGTCATTGGGCATCATACAGATGTGTCAGTGTGACTTAGAATTCCTGAGGGCTTTCAGAGCAAAGAGTATTTCTGTCTTAGTCACATTCCACATTGCAGAAAGAGTACAACTGATTTTCTGATGACTGTACCATGTTAAGGTTCTTGTAAAGAATTGTGCTCCTATACAGACACTTGTTAAGTTAGTAAGATTTAAAGAATTTAAAGAATTTCTTATCTCAAAGCCTTTTTTATTTTCTTGTTTCACTATTACTGCAGTGGACGATGCCCAGTTTGTAACCATCAGCTGGAGGATAGTAACCTCACTGAAGAGGAGTATAGTAATCTCAGCAAGAGAATAATAAAGGACGTGATACATGGAACAGACACTTTTAGAAAGACAAGTCCACAGGTAGGTCTTGCACACTGTCAGGTTCATTGGCTGGAAGGGTAATGTACAAATAATGTTCAGGCACTTCAGAAACACCACAATTTTTTTTCTTTGCCTTAAACATTGATAGGCTGTTAAATAGGCCAGAAGTATCCTATATGTCTTTTTCAGTTGTGTTTATAATTTGGGTCTAAATCTTAACATCTTTAATATTTTCTTTGGTCTTTTATTTTCAGCCAACTGTTAATGGATGCTGAAATAATTAAAATGCGGGGATTTTTTACATTAAAAAATGAAAATATTTTAATCCTCCAAAAGCTAAATTTTAAATACGGAATAAAACCTAGTAACTAGAACAAAATAAGATATCTAGTATTTTGAGCTTGCAAAAAAGTAAAAGAACCAGTTAGATTTTCATTCTATCACCTTTCACAACCCACCAAACAATCAACTACTCCTCAATTTTAAAGATACACTTTCATATTTTTAATTACAGTATACATTASGAGTCTCAAGCTTTTCAAAGTCGTGGTAAACATACGATTAGGTGCAATTTCCAGACACTATTGCATTTCTATGACTTCAGTAATGCCTTTGACACTGTCTCCCATAGCATTCTCCTGGAAGAGCTTGTAGCACATGGCTTGGACCTTGGGGAGGTTGAAGTTGGACATGAGGAAGAATTTATTGACTGAAAAGGTGGTTAAACATGTGTTTGCCCAGGGAGAAGGCAGAGTCACTATTCCTGGAGGTGTTTAAGAAACGACTGGATGGGGCAGTTAGTGCTATGGTCTAGTTGGCAAGATGGTGATCAGTCACAGGCTGGACTCGATGATTTTGGAGGTTTATCCAACCCTAATGATTCTATGACTCTACTTCTGACACTTCCTGTGTGGGGATAAAAGATTTCGTGGTAGTGATACAGAACAAAGCTGAGCCCCACTAGATGGAGCCCATGCCACATCTCAAGTCGAGTTTGCTTTATCTTTGGGTATTCACTGGGGGCTTGCTGCAGCTGGCACCTTGGTTCTTCACCAGCTTTGAAAATATGGATGAGGACAACAGGTTTAATTATTCAGGCTTTCTGCAGGCACAGATATTAAGCATATTAGTCAGTTAAAGAAACTTGAAACAGTTAGTCTTGGGGTGTCTGTAATACATGCAGCCTATTGTGCAGACATCTAATTTTCACACGTATTTTATTTTCAGTGCAAGACTTTTAATCTGATCTAGCTGTGGATTGTACAGGAGAATAAAATTATCCTTAAAAATTTAGCAGTAATTTTAAGTATTTAATAGGTGCTGGTGTTCTATACTATATAAAATAAACAAAAGACTGCTTTATTGAATGCTCTATGGCTTGAAAATTTCAAATGTGTCTATACAGGGCTGGTTTGGCAGTACCTGTTGAAGACAGGGAGATTTAGGAAGGGAGTTGTGGGTAACAGGATCTTCACACACAATCTGAACAGTAGTAGAATTTATGCTCCCCCTGTGTGAGAACATAATTGATTAAATGAAAATAATCTAACAAAATAAAGGCTCAATAAGCTATATTAAATCTTGATGTAGGTAGATTCTGTTAGTCTGTGTGATAGCTGAAATACCATCATTTATCATTCTGGGGCCACCCACCTTCTAGTTTCAAGTTGCTCTTGTTCCAGTTCTGTATCAGCAGGCAGTCCCTGGAACACTGAATGGAGATGAACTTGGTGTGTTTACTGTTGTTTGTACAGCTTAAGGTTTATTTCCTCAGTGAATTTTGAGCATGAATGTGGGGGTAGTGGCAAAACAGTGTTATGATGTATCTCATGATTTCAGGTGTTTCCAGAAATAAATTTGGGACTTTCTAGTTGCCTTTATGCTGTGAAAGCAGACATATGGTGATGAAAATATGCTGCCCATTTTAGGTATGTGAGACTGGGTTGACTTCTTCTGAAGCCAGGGGCTTCCAGAGGGGAAGCTAGGTGATGAGGCAGAAATAAGGATGTGAGCAAATATATCTGAGAAGGTGGGGGGGTTTCATTTTCCAGTCAGTCACTTTTTTTGTAGTAGCCATAATTCAAATTGGAAACTTGTGCTTTTTATTCCTTCTTTTCTGTTAACTAGCTTTCTTTAGTGCATCTGTGTTTCTTGCTATGAAATGATTAATTTGGGAAACAGTCTGAGTTATTTTGAGCTCTAAACATTTTTTTTTGTCCAAAAATGTTTGAAATTGAATATGTAATGCATTTGGAATCTCTTTTTTTCTTCACTTTTGTCTTACTTGTGCAACAGCACCATTGCTTTATTTTACTTGATTTCCACCACTTAAGAATAAATATGATCAGAGTAGAAAATTAGGAGCAAAGGCTTGGTTTGTTGATGATCCCCCCAAAATAGTCTATTGGGCTGTGATTAAAAAAAAAAATTTTTTTTGTAATTAGTTATAGGAAAGAAAATCAGCATAGCTTCGTACATCAGAGTGGTAGTGAACACTTTACAAATATGTTGAGAGGATGGCTTTCATGAACTATAAAACTGATTATCTGAGATAAGGAAATGTTACATGTTAAAAATAGGCATCAGTTCAGATCCTTATGCATGGCTACTGAAAGGTTTGTTAGGGTGTCATGATGATCTAATACAATGAGCAGTAACATTGCAGGTTGCCATAGAAAGAAAACTGTTACAATAAGACTGTCACCTTTCATACCAAATTTTTACCTGATATTTTCAGTCAGATGCTTGTTTACTCTGGCTGCATTTAATTGGGAGCTATGCCATTGAGCCTGAGAGGATATAATTGGTATGCTGAGAGGCAAAATCAACTTTTGCTGTGATGACTTTCATGTCACAGCTGCTCCTGGGTGTTTATGCAAATGCTGTAATTTCATTCCCTTTGTGGCTCCTATGTTCCTCTGATAAGCCTGAAAGGACTGTTGTGAAGTGGGAAGGAAGCACATGGGAGGTGTGTATGTGCTATCAAGAAGGCAGGAAGAGATGGGTGTGTGAGCAAGTGAATCCCCACACTAGATCTGAGCAGGGATTTTACGTAGTCTTCTAGAGCACAAGGGACTGGAGGACAGAGTGTTCTTTTTGCAGCTGAATAAGGAGATGCTATTTCCAAGGAGCCGTGAAGATAAAATTCTAACTCTTACCTTTTAGATTGATAGGTTTGGAACTTCTTTTCTGTAATGCTTTGGTTCTTCTTCCTACTCCATGATTTTCCCCAAAGACCTGAGTAACCCAAAGGGGGCTTTGAGTATATGTCAGTCCTGTTCGGAATGGAGTAATTTATTACTTCCAAAACCTCTGTGTACTGCAGCATCTAAGAAGCCTCTGTCTGACACAATTTGCTCTAACCCCATCTGGTAGTGCCTTCACTCCCAACTTCCAGTGTGATCTTCTCATTCTTCTACCTGCTTTGTTGACCCTGAACTTGCTCAGTCTTGTAAGTCTAATAAGAACAGAGTAGACACAGGTAATGGTTTATGGCAGGTGTTGCAATATTAGAGTGCTCAGTCAGAGCACTGCAGCTCAAGCTGCAGCCTTTATCCTGCTTACTTTCTGTCCTCCGTTTCATTCAGGGTGGATGTCACACTCTTCTTGTTGTATGATCTGCTGAGTGGAGGTAAAGGGAAGAGAAGAAGGGAGTCTGAATGGGAAATGGGTGGTGAGAGACAAAGACACCTAGATTTTTTTCTAGGTTCTCTTGCATCTTCCCCTACTCCAGAGGCTCTTGAAAATGGAAGCAAACAGAAGCACAAAGACTCTTGGCAGAAAGATAGAAGACTTACCTGCTTCCTTAGCATCAAGAAATAGGTCTAGATGAAAACCTTATAAACTGAGCCCACACTTTTTTTACTCAATTACCCTGGTGTTTGAGAATCTTCCTTGGAGTGGATCAGATCTTTTGGGGTGGTTCACAGTCCTCCTCATGATTCGTAGAGCAAGGAATGACTTGGGATTTTGTTCAGGTCTTTAGGCTACCCTACAACATAAGAATGTTTCTTTCTTCCAGTACACTGTCTGAACCCATTTTTTTTGTCCTCCACAGTCTTTTTATGCTACTTATTGTGGCACCTTTCTGTTTGGAAATTATCCTGACAGGAAACATATTCCAGTTAGTTCTAGGCTGAGGAGCTGGCAAAGGCATTCTCCTGATGCTACATAGACCCATTTGGAATTGTCTAATATAGGTCTTAATTATAATTGATGATTTTTAGAATAGTTTAACAAATTATAATAATTTCATGTTGTGTAGCCAATGCCTTATCTCTTAGAATTTGATTCGATTTGTTTAAGAAAATCAAAAGTTTAAGCAATGTTTTCATTACACTATGATGGTCATTTAAATTGATACAGTTCCTCCAGAAATCTGTAAAAATAAAGTGCACTTTCTTCCTATATTGTGCCATGTTTCATCTTTCTGATGCTAAATTTAATTTGGTTTTGTATTTGTCATTTGTTTGGCTTCTTCTGTGCCATCCCCTTTCCTAAAGATCTGTGAAATATTTCGTATATATAAAATATATACGAAAGTACAGAACTTTGAAAGAAAATGCTGATTTTTTAGCATGACCCTTTGGGTTTTCATTTTTTATTTTCTGCTTTTTTTGTAATGCCATAACTAGTTCAGTGTTTTAGTAGCTTATTATGAAGTTTTCTGGCAGGCTTTTTGAAAATTTAGTTAAGGCCATCTGGTTCTCTTTTTACCTACCTTTTCATTGACACAAGAAAAGAAGTTTTAGAGGTACTCTACCAGATCACAATATTCCAGGGGGTTAGCACAATTTTTAGTGATCTGTTCAGGCATTACAGCGCATAGAGACTGGGTGCATACTTTTTAATTCTCTAGATTGTTTCTAGAATGACTGAAATAGGGAGATTATCATGCCATTTGGTACTGCAGAAAAGCTGCTCTTTGTTTTTCTTTTCTTTTTGCAAGTATTAGTTAGCATGAGCCTTTGGTGGCAGTGTGATCTTCAGACTGGCATAAGCAGCCTTATCGTCCCACCAGCTGTTCCTTCCTGCCCCCTCTGGCCACTCCAAATGTGCCAGGAAACAAATGAGCACAGCCCCATGGGAAGGGCTATGCTTCCTGTGCTAGGACACAAACCTAGATTAAAAAATAATGTTTTGTTTTCTTGTGAATGTTTTTTCAGTTAGTTTGGTTCCTTGTTCAGATTTGCTTCAAACACTTGTACCAACACAACAGAGAAAGCAGCAGGGGGTATAGCAAGCTTTCTGATATTCATGTGGAATTTTTCCACATGTCTGCTGTGGACTGTCTGTAATTAAGTGCTAGTCTGCCTCACTTACATGAAATGCTGATTTTTTTATGAAGTTCCTGAGGGATTGCTTTTATATTATCCTTAAGGTCTGTTCCAACCTAAGTGCTTTTAAGATTCTATGATTCTATTCCACTGTCTTTCTGTAGTGCCTGTTGCATTGCATTTAAGCATTCAAGTCAGTCTTTTCCTCATTTAGCCTGCTGTTAGGTGGTTTGGCCTAAGAGAAAAAGGTTCCAAACCAGTGGTTTTCATTTTGAAAGCACTGTGAAGTTAAAATATTTCTGCCTTTGCAAGGGTTTTAGGTCTGTTTTCAAAGCAAGCTTGGCACAGTCCATTTCTCTATTCTTGTGTACTTACGATGGCAGCCTTGCAAAGATGGGGGAGTTTTTCCATTGAGGACAACGAACTGCTTGTCCCACCTTCCATGTTTAGAGTGCTCAGGAAGGACGTTAAAGAAGGGCACTGCCTGGATTGCTGAGGTCCAGGTTGTGCACTGGCCTCATGAGTGACCCTGTGCTGTGTGAGGTGGCCAGCTGGACCCGTGGTGCGTGGTGCCTGCTGTGGACAGAGCTGTGAACAGGCAGCACAGCCCATGCCCATCACAGCCAGGGTGCCCCAAGCACCTTCCTGTTTGTGACGGGRCCTCTGATGCTGCAGCCATGGGAATTCCTGACTCGGGTTATTTGTAAACTCAGAGATGCGTGGAACAGAGGGCAAACAAATTGTGTGCAGTCCAGAGTACACAGTGATATGGTACACAACACTGAGAAAAGCCTCCCTGTTTAGAAGGGTTTGAAGGGGATTTCCAAGCCGTGAAACTGCAGGGGAAATATTCAAACCCTTCGGCATAGCAACAAATAGATTTAAGAGTGCTCCAACAAGGCTCCTTGAAAAAAAGAACTGGCTGGATTTCAGTTGGACAGCTGAATTCTATTTCTCACACTTAATGTTCATTCCTGTGTTTTTCTTCTGATACCAAGAAACATTGCTGAAAACAAAGCAAACCCATAACACTGTATTTTATGAAACTGCTAAAAACGGATTGTTTTCACTTCTCTAAAAGCTGCTCTTATGATATTGGAATGCATCCTGTTTGATAATAGGGGTAGTTACATTATATTTAAGTGCAGTATAATATTGTGTTGATTAGAATTTGCTCTTTCCTTGCACTTGAGGATATTGTGATTTAACAAGATGAGGGGAAGCACTGCTTCTGTTGTACACAGCTTCAACTATTATGACTTCTTCTGGAAAAAACGTATGTTGAATATTGTAGCTTTGCATTTTTAAATTTAGCTAGTGTCTATCCAACATTCCTAAAGTGAGCAAATTCTTTATTGATTACAGGAGGTGACAAAGGGCTTTTTCTGCACTGATTTGAATAGATTTTAGTAGGATTTTTTAAATTTTTATTTTTGAACTTCGTGCATTGGCAGGTACAGAATAGTCTTTCTTCTATTTATAAATGCTCTATGAATTTGCTCATGTGTCTCCTTTATGTGTTAGATTACTTTACATTTTGGCATTTAGGTAGTAGACTTTTTGGCTGGTTCAAGAATTTGGYGAGTGCTGTGATTTTTATTTCTAGTTGCCAACACATTTCTTTTTTAGACTTGAGGAAAAAAAAAAAAGTTTAAGTGATTTAACTTGTCATAACTTATAGACATTACAATTATTTCAAAATACTCATTTTGATTGCTCTCATTGCTCTTATGAAAGGACATACTTGTTTAGCTATATTTTCTTTGTTTCAAAATATTTATTTCTATTATTAGGTTTAACATAGTATATGTAAATACTAATAACAAATTAATTCCCATAGTTTTGTTGTGCTTTTGAAACTTGTACTCTGTATGTGAACTGGTATGGGAAGAGAAACATGTATTTCTGTTTTTAGATAGATTTACAGAAGCTGAAATAATATTGTCTTACCAAAAAGTGCTATTCTCATATTTATTATTACTGCTATTTCAAATATTTTTGGCTGTGTAAACCAGACTTTTGAAGTCTGAGGTCTTCCATACTTAATTAAAAAAAAATAAGTAGCAGAACTAGTCTTTTTTTTCCTGTAGTTTTGTTTTTTTAAAACCAACTTCTCTTGCTGTAATATTCCAGGCTGAGTGTTGCATTTAATAAAATGTTGTAGTTTAATAATTTAGTCAGTTAGCATAGTCAGGGCTACCTATGGGAAAAGGTGATCCCAGTAATCTCACCTGGTACCAATCTCATTCCATGTCCTGGCTGCATTCCATGTCCTTTCATGCCAGGACAATCATCTGTGTTGTAATGTCAACAGGGAAACTGGTGCAGATTAAATACTTTTTATGGGCTTGAGTCTTTCTCCATATGTTAACAATGTGTGTGCATAGGTAGGTGAAGGAACAAAGCCAGGAATGAATGGCTGGAGGAGGGGAGAAGGTAGAAACACCTCTTTCTGGGGGAGCAGCRGTACCAATATAAAATGAGGGTGAAATAGTGGATGAGCCATCCAGCTGGTTTGGAATACAAAAAAAATGTGACTCTTTATGCTTTTGCCGAGATATGAATGGACTTGAGCCACCCACACCCTAGTGATTAAACAATAAATTATTTTAAACCTCTTCAGTTGTTTACATCAATATTAATTCCATCTTGGGTTTGTTACAGCTGGCTTTTGCTTTCAAATTGATTTAGTCAGTGTGTATCCATTTGCAAAGAATTTTTTTTAATAAAAGGTGCAGTGAATCATTTTTAAAGATTGCATAGTTGGCATTCCCCTATTTTCCCAGTAAGGCAATGCATGAAAGCAGGTGGATTTTTTAAAATTCCCTTTTCTTTAGTTCGTGGTGTGAAACAGGATATCAACGTGAGGGCTGTGCTCTGTGTGTGGGGGGAAGTCCTGCAGTGAGGTAACAGCCCCACTCAATTTACAGTACTTCTCCACAGAACCCAAGCCTTAAGAGTCATGTCAATTAGCAATGCAAAATGTATTTTTAGTTAAGTTCCTTCAGTTTGAGTCATGTTTTCAAGGCTGGGAAAATGGACATTTCCTTAGAAACTTTGTGAAATGTACTCTGTCAGAACAAATTAGAAATCAGTGTAAGGTTTGCTGTGTTTGTGTTGGTGCTCTTAGCTGGAGAGARAGGGAGGGAGAGATAGAGAGAGATCTGTTTTGCTACTTGTTGGTTTATTGTAGGGAGTCATCAGAAGTGCCCTTTGTCTTGTTGAGCAGATGTTTCCATGTAAATTCTCCTGTGGCATACAAAGGTGGGTGTGTAGATCACATGTTGCAGTCTCCATTTGGAAGGGAAAGCTTTTGTGAATAGCTTGGGTTTTTTCGTCTAAACCAACCTGAGTCTTGGGGATGGTCATATACAGGGCCAAGAGTTGGTCTCAATGATCCTTTGTGGATCCCTTCCAACTAAGCTTATTCTGTGATTCTGTAACCTTCAAGTCATCATTGTACTGCATTGATGGCCATCATGTCTGGGTTCTCTTGATTAGTTGTACCCTAACTGCAGCTGTGCTCTACTTCATTTACTGCTTAGAAATAAAGCCTTCAATTTCTTCTAACAGCTAGTGGGGGAGATATCTTTAGGGAATTGTGGTTGGATCATCTGTTTACTAGTGTGGCTGGAGTAATATCTGCATAAAATCCAGACAAATCTTTAAAAGATCAGCATCATTTGAATTGTACACTTTCTTTGTAGCTGGGTTGGTCTTGGTTGGACATCAAGTACCCACTAAGCTGCCCTGTCACTCCTCTCAATAGGACAAGGACGGTAGGGGAAGAAAATGAGATGGAAARAAACATTGTGAATCAGGATAAAGACAGCTTATTAAAGGAAAAGCGAAGGCTGCATGCAGRARMAAAAAAAAAAAAAAAAAAGAAAAGAAATATTTATTGTCTACTTTCCATTGGCAGGTGACAGCCAGCCAGTCACTGGGAAGCAGAGCATCAGTATGCATAGCAGTTGCTCCAGAAAACAGAGGTCATGATAAGGAATGCCCTTATCATGACCTTGCCCCCGTTTTTCTCTTAGATGTTGTTCTGAGGAGGTGTCATATGGATGGGCTATCCCTTTGGTCAGATGTCTTGGTTATGTCCCCTCCAAAGATTTTGCCAACTGCCAGCCAGTGGTGAGGGGGAATGTTGGAGACACATCCCAGTGCTGTGGGAGCACTGCTCAACAGTAGCTAAAACACTGCTGTGTTATCAACACCTTTCTAGCTACTGTGCAAAACACAGTAAGGGCTGCTGTGGGGAACGTTAACTCCATCTCAGCCAGAACCCACTACACTCCTACAGTGTAAGTTTGTGTTATATCTGGATGAGGTAGCCTGCTGCTTATTTCCAGGCTTTGCCTTTTTCCTTCCCTATGTCCAGAGAGGATGAGAAACAGGGGATCTCAAAAACTGTCTCCCAGGGGAGGAGGCATGAATCTACTTATTTATTCTTAATGGTTTCTTTTCTGGAAAAGGAAAGAAGCACTGTCATGTGTTGCTGGGGAAATAGAGGAGAAAATGAACTGACCTTTGGGATTTTTAGTCTGTCTGAGGCTTTTCGTTGGAGTCTTCTGTATTTGGTGACATGAATTAAATTTGGCCATTTGTCTTCTGCATTTGCTATTAACTCATCTCCCTGCATGGGTAAGTCTCCTTGCCACCAGCAAACTTCTCTCCCTGTTTTGCACGGTTTACATATAGATATTTTACTTATAGAGCAAAACAGTTGAGTTCATCTGGGAGGCTGTCAGGGCATACTGTCTGACAGGCATTTGTTGAAAATATTAGGAGAAAAGGACAGGAGGAAATGATGGGGAAAAGTGCAGTGGCCAAAGGAATGACACTGAAAATGTTGCAGTATCTCCCCAGCTCCAGAAGTAAATCCCAGACAGACAGGAGATGGCATTCTGAGAAGTGCTGAGCCTATCCTGATGCCTCTCCTTGGGACCCTTCAGGCAGCCCTGTGCCATCTGCCCTTCTGGGAGAGAAGAGGAATCCAAGGAGAGTGGGCMGAGGAGATTGCAGACCCACTGAGCCCCTCCGTTGCTTCCCTGACTCATGCTGTAATATTCCCTGAACAAAAGAGTCTTCTCTGCTTATCAGGGAAAAACACCCTTTCAGGAACTGCTCTGTAACTATTGCCACTTRAAATAAAATACCACTTTAYAAATTCTCTGCAAAGTGCTTGTTGTGTATTAAACTAGGCCCAACAGACAAGATTACTTTACAGTTTGCTTCTTAAAAATGTCTGCTTGACTGTAACTATGTTACTTTGAATAATAGTGCCATTTGTTAGCATTGAGAAAATAACACTGTTGGAGTGTTTACCACGTGTTTCATCTGCTTCCACTTTCTTTTGTCTATTCTGTTTTCACTCATCTTTATCTCAGAGATTTGCTATCTTACCTTCATTTGGACTGCATGTGTTTTGCTTCTTTTCATCTCTCCCACATTTCAAACAGACATTCAGTGTTGCAGTAATGACTTGCCTGATTTTGAACTGTGGGGAAGTCCCTGGACAGTGTAAGCCAAGAAGTCAGGAATCCATGTTGTTTGGTTTTGTACTTGTTTTTACCTGCCATCTCTGCTGCTGCCTTTCCTAGTGACTTTTTCTGTCTTGGTGTCCCTGTCAGGTGGCAATGAGAATTTTCATTCATCCATAGAAAATATGTTGAGATTGGGGCAGGGGGTGGGGAAAATGCTTCACAAGGGTCAACAATTTATTTTTGTTTTCGGTGATGATTTCCTTGGCCATCTTTTTGTACTTTTTCAATAGTAACATTTCTTTGAGCCATGGAGAAATGAAAGATCACATAAATGCTTATTAATTCCTAGGGTGCTAGGCTGAGCACTGTATTATGTGTGTTCTTATCACTGTGCTTTTGACTGGTATACCTCTGTTCACCTGGAAATTATTCCTGGAATTTTAACAGCTAAGTGAGGCATCTTATGTCTCTTGGTTTGTGCTCTTAATATAAGTAACCCTTTTCCTAGTATAATTTGTCATAAACATTCCAATTAAATTTGAAGTTGGTGATTATTTGTTACTGCCTGACAGCATTTTATTTCCTGGAAAAATAAATTCTTTCTTTCATTTCTTTCTCCAAGGAAGAATTGTATATGCTGTACATGTTTTTGGGTGCTGAGGCAATGCTTTTCATTTAGACAAATGTTGCCATATTGCTACATGGAAGAAGGGAAGATTAGAACAGTACTTCTTGAATCCTTTGCAGAGGGCATGAAATATTAATTGTTTTGAGTTCCTGTGAAAGTTAATTTATAGCCTGGACAGTGAAAGCTTTGTCAGTGATAAATAAATCTTATTTGATACTAGAAAGATAATTTATGAAACTAGGTCATTGCCCATCAGGATAGTGCAGAGTTCTTGTGCTTATTAACAACAGTCAGAAGTAAAAAGTCGAAATCTTATGCAAGTGTCTGCAAAAACAATACTAAATCTTTCCTCAAAAATCAAGGGAGAAATTCCACAAGATTTTATTATAGCTTAGTAGTCTATTCTTCTCTTATGGACTCTCAAACCTAAGGCTGTTGTGGTTTCCTTCTGATGGAAAAATTGAATAGATGCTGCTGTTCTGCTCAATCACTGCATTACATTTCTGACATATTCGGAATTTCTGAAATTCATTATTTTAGCTTTAAAGCCACATGTTTCTCACAAATGGAGTGCTGTCCTTCTAAATGAATGTGTATTTAAATACTGACTGGCATTCAGAGATTTCATAATTCTTCCAGAGAACCTAAGTAATGATGCTTATTTTACATTTGGATATGATAAAAGCTAGTGGTAGTGAAACTGTCTACTGGTTTGTAAAGTGGCCTTGTTTAGCAGATGCTGTGTGAACACGTATCTTTATGGAAATGTACAGTTCAGATTGTAATTTTGAAAATCTGGATGACTGTAAAGTTTTGGTTTTCAGTTGTAATATATTTTTTGGTTGTAATGGTTTTATTGGATGTATCCAATGTAACACTTAAGGCTTAAGAGATGGGTTGGGGTTTTTTTGTGTGGTTGTTTTAGGAAATTAGCAAGTAATGATGTGAAGTGTAGCCAGCAAARGAAAAGAGAGACATTTGGACTTTTTAAAATAAAAATTGAATGGAATTTCTTTTTGTTAAACTCAACGTGTTATTCCCCTGTGTTTATTTATTTATTTATTTATTTCAGGAATTTGAGGCCTTTCAGACATTTGTGGAAAATCGACTTCCGTTTGATATTGTTATTGATGGACTCAATGTTTCCCACATAAAAGCCAGAAGGATGCAGTGTGAAAATGTAAGTGCTGGTTAAATATTCATTAAGTGTTTTGTGTATACTGATTGTAAAACAGTGAGTGCCTCATTATTAGTTACCCTCTAGAGAAAATGAGCAAATACTTTTGTAGCATGTTACAGTGACTTCAAAGAGTTATCTAGGTTTAAYGAATTAAAAATTATTAGTGGGAAGATGGTTCTTCTTACATATTTGCCTGTAAATATGTATTAGCTGTAAAATGTCATACCCAAATTTCCTCATGCATTCAATGTTTATATTTACAACTAAGGTATCAATAATAACATCATTACACAAACACTGTGTGATGGTGTAAGTTTTCATAGTTACAGAGATTTGGGAGAACAGAGTGAATATGCTGTGTAGAAAATGTAGTCTAATATAGTTATGCTGACAAAAGTTGTCATTAAAATAACCTCTTACTTGGTTCAAACCACATCCTGTACACATTTAAATATTATTTCACWTCCTTTTGCCTTGAGAGTTGAGTCCTGTTTGACAAGGGCTACTCAAACTGGCTTCAGTTCTTTCCACTTGTTGATTTGTAGAAGAAAAAGCCTGCTGTTTTGTCAATACCTATGTTTGAGAATTCTTGATACTCCCTTGTAGCATTTCACTAATAATTTGCATAAGTTTATTTGGGTTTTTTTGTTAATCAAATATTTACTTCAAATTAGGGGTAGCAAAGTAGGTGCTCATATGTATTCCTAAGCCAGAATTTGAATTTTCACACTCTTGAAATTAAAAGGGCTCATTATAAATGAGCTTGGTATAAAAGAAGAAATTTACTTTTAGTAATTACAAGAAATACATTTGTATTGTAAGAATGACTTAAAAGCTATTGTTAAGAAGTAGTATATACWCTGGCTAGGATAGCATAACAGTAGATAAAAGTGAGATTAAATAAACTTGCTAAAATATGTTCAAGAATGGCAGTGTAGTTTCATGAGATACTGTCCCACAAAGAGGGTACTTTACTTACTAAAAAACAGAAAAAAAAACCATAAGCTGTTTGCGTGGGATCGGGGAGGAAGTGTTGATTATCTGAGAAGAATTCCAGGCAGAACGTATTGGCACAATATTTTAAGATCTAGAAAGACAGATCTAAGCTCCCAAAGATGAGGAAGATAAATGAATGTCCTTSCTAAGTGAATGCCTGTCCCACTGTGGGAACTCTAAAAAGGGTTCTGAATGGCTTGTAGAAACTGGAGGCAATGGAGCAAAGAGCCAACCTGCTTTTGACAGGTAATTACTCCTGATTTCTGATGACAAATCTTACTAGGAGGTGTTAGCATGCTGAGCAGCATAAATTGCTTTTGATTTTCTCCGTAGCTTGTTCTGTAATGGAAGCTTGTTGTGATCCACAATGCCAGAGTTCCAGAAGGACTCTGTGGAGGCATCAGCTTTCATTTAGGTTGTTCCATATAGGTCAAATCTCTCTTGAATCTCAACTATTTACTGATTAGGGGGATTTTTGGGAAGACCTGCCTTTCCTTCCTGTGCAACAGAACAGTCACTTGGGCTCACCCCAGCTTACCTCCAGGAGAAGGTTSTCGTAGCTAGAATTTAGTTGTCCTATGAGTTGAGTTATGCTGTTATTTCTACATTTTGTCATGCACAAAAGATACTAATCATTGGAGCTTCTACCAGCCAGTCTTTTGCTGCTCCTGTTTTCTGGATCYTGATTTTGTGAGTCTGGAGTCATTGCGTGAGAGAATGGAGATGCCCATTGCTTCTGCCATAGAGCTGTATCTACTCACTGGCTGAATACTATCTATTTTGGCATGGGAAGTGTGTATTTGCTCTCTAAGCAATAAAATAGCTCCTTCACTTCCTAAAAGGAATAACCTAGACACATGGACTACTGAAGACTTTCTTCTGTATTGATCCTCTCAATTGAGATACTTTTAATTTTTTTTAATGCTGGATGTCTTTATATGCAATTACAGTATTAATTATCGAGTTTATAGTTTTTTCCAAGTGGAAACATTGTTTAAATGTTTAAATGTGAGATCATGCTGGATGCTAGTGGATCCTGTTTTATTTCTTCATCACTCTGAACTTCTGTGTTGCAACATGTCCCAGGAAAGGACTCTGTTCTTATTTTGGATGCTTCTGACAAGAAGAATGTATTCTTGTTTCCTGACTTTTTTTTCAAAACTTCTAAAAACAGAAAGAAACTCACAAAGCAGAGCAATCTTTTCTTCTGTCTCCAAACTCTTTGCAGATGAGGGAAGGGAAGGCCGCAGTAATCTGTTCATGTGTTGCTTTTCTGGTTATGGGTGTTGCTGCCAAGTAGTCCCTTAGCTGTGAATSCTGACCTCCCTGAATGCTGTAGCCTGTCCTTTGAGGGCTGACTGCCACAAAACATCCTCTTTTGGAGGTTCCTGTCCTCATGCCTGTGACAACCAAATGGAAAATGTGGAGTGGTACATATGGGGCATTTACAGCCTGCCTTATTAAGTCCTYAAATGTACATAGGGGAGCACAGTGCCAAACTGAGAAGATGGAGAGGAGAAATAATGCAAGAGAAGTGGGAGGYAGAGCACAAAGGGTGGAAAAAGCTAAGAGTGAAGGCTGCTGAGGTCAAGCTGGCTGGCTAGGATAGCATAACAGTCCCACTTTGAAAGAGAGAGGTATGCTGTGACTCTTCTGTTTGACTAGAAAGGTAGTAAATGAGCAGTGTTTCTGAGGACCTGTGTTAAAGCTGTCCAGCCTGTCAAAAGCTAAATTATTCTACTTGTCAAAAAGCTAAATTACTTTAAGTGTCCAGGTATGACTCAGTCTGTGTTCTTTTCAAGGGTTCATTACTAGAGTGTTAGACCCAGTCAGGATATTATTTTATATACCTTTCTGTTAGACTATGTAGTTAGTATGCAGYGTGGTTGAAAGGGAAAATAAGTTTGTTGCTCTGTTTCTAACACAGTCTTGAGTATTACTATTTGCAAATTTCTACTTTCTTTGGAACATGTCCCTTATGTGATTGAGAGAGAATGCAAAATAAAGGGTGTTGTTAAACAYAGGAGAAGGCCTAAGATTTAAGTGACAAAAACATGGTAATTTAAGTTCATTCTGATCTTAATTTAATAAAAAGTACTGTTCAACTTAGTGATTTAGCTTCCACAACTGCAGCTGCTTTGCTGAAGACAAAGACTCGAGCTAATTCTTAGTCATACGATTAAAATAAGAAAACAAAAGAGGAAACATTCACTCTTTTTCAAACAGCCTAACATTTAGGCATCCCTTAGGCATCTTGGGGAGGGGCTGGGTGATGTGGCAAGGCACAGGTACCTTGAGGGAGGAGACAGAAAAAAAGCAGAAGTTGAAGGAATGATTTTTACTCAATTCCCAAAGTGTTCTGACATTCTAGAAAACTAGATATGTGACTTCCCAGGCAACTTCAGTCCTCATAACCAGCACTTACTTAGCAAATCATCATGCACATTATTGACTTGGCAGATTTACTGKAACATCCTATGGCAGTTTCTCTGGTTCATGATGCTAACTATAATCACCAATCCCCCTTTTTTTTTCCCGGTGGGTTTTATTCCAGGTCTGTTTCCTGGTAGAAATCACCATGTGGCTGCATCAATTACTTAAAAAAAAAAAAAAAAGAAAAAAAAAAAAGAAAAAAAAGAGACAGCATGAGGATGGGAACAAAGATTTTTTGAGGGCTCAGGAATGCTGAGATCATTTGATTTGAAGGCACTGCACAGTGACTGTAAAACCGTGGCACTGGGCCTTAGCAAGCACCTCCTTTCAGCCCTTTGCTTCCTTACTGTAGCATTTTAGATTAGACATTAAAGTTTAACCCTTACTAAATGATAATATAAAATGGAAATTATTTTTGCTATATAATCCAGGCAAGAGGAAAAAACCCAAAAGCTCCCAAAAAGTCTAAAGTCATTCAGCCTTCTGCTGTTGTTGAAAACTATACCTGATGAGTATTTGCTTGAATGAGTCAGTCACTGTTTATACTSCAAACACGTGGTTTGTATGCAGGGATATCCTTGAAGTTTAACTAAAAAAAGTTGATTCAGGCTGTATCATGACGTGTGGTTAATCCTTTCCTCCAGATGTATCTAATTACATAAATCCTTCCCCAGCACAATGGCATTTGGTACTCTCTGTCCTCTGCTGCTGTAACTCTGTAGTGCTCTCATCTTTCACCTTGTAAAGGTCAAGAGAGGGAATTTCCACACACTAATTACCAATTTCTTCTACTGAACAAACTGTTACATAGTTCTTAAATGGATTTTTTCCTGTTTATCACAATTTTCTGCGGAAGTATTTCTTGGAAGTGAGAGGGAATCCCAGTGCAAGCAGGATATCTAGGCTCTAGAGAAATCTTTTTGGTTGCGGAGGAGATTGAAGGCACTTTGCTCTGCTCCAGCTACCTCTAGAGCAGCTGGAGGACCAGGGTGGCAGGTGAAAGAGGGGTGAAAGAATATGATCTGCAAGAAAAATTTGAAAAGTATTTTGCTATTTTTAATTTACAAAGAGTTTGGTAGATTGTAAATTAAGTATGCAGCCAGGTCCTTTTTTTAGCTGTACCCATCTGGTGTTAGAAGTAATTKAATGTATATTTCAAATGTGTGTTGGATCAAAGCTGACTCAATATCCCCTTTTTCAAACAGTTTGGCAGTTGGGGTCAGCTCTGCCCTAACTTTACCCTCTATAATCTCTGTATTAAACTCAGACATCTAAAAGATGGGTAAAATAGTTCCAGATTGAGTAATTCAAGGCTGACAGTGCACAAAGGAATTGGCAGATAGTTCAAAGTGTTTGCTCCTAAACTTAATCAGCGCTTCTATAAATGGACTGCACGAGTTTGTGTAATTCCCATGTAAATTGTGGTAGGCCTGTACAATAGCTGAGGAAGCCAGATCCTTGCTGTTCCACTCCTTTCCCATCCCAGTCTGGGGGCAGCAGCCASCAAGCCACCCCTACCACATCCCCGGCCTGAAGCAGCAGTCAGCTCCTGCCAGGAAAGCCACCACATGTGCCCTCCTGCCCCTCTCACAGGCTGTGACTGCTGTAAGTGGGAGTGCTCTGTGACAAATGCAGGGAACACCTCATGTTTTGCATCTGTTTCTTGTCTCTTCCAGGGAAAGAGCAGCAGGCTTGTTGAGWGGAAATTACTCTCTGAAATAGGGAAAGGACTAAGGGAATTCTGTGGTAATAACAGTTGTGTTTAAATGTGTTATTGCACTTCGGTTTTCTRTATGTTAAAAATTTTAAATAATATTTAGCAAGGGGATTCAGAGTTTAAAATTAATATTATAATTTTCATTATTCTAGTGGTTCTGTAGAAGTTATTCCTGGACTCCTGGCTACTTTAGCAGTAGGGAAAGGAGYGGGTAGAGAGACCCTTGAAAGGAAAGCTGGTAATGAAAAACAGGTTTCTTCAAGATAAGGGGAAAAAATAGGACATAGGATAGTAGTCTGCAGGAAAATGGGGAATGGTCCAGTTAAATTTTTGAGAAAGCTCAACTTTGGCCACAGAATTAAAGAACCTTGGTGAGTTACACTTGGTGGATTCAGCTCAGAATCATTGCTGTGGTATGTACTTTGTTCACTTTGCAAGGCTTATTTTCCAAACATAAAGACAAATAGAAGACCAAAAAATCTGTAATTCTTCAATTGAAAGCAAAGTTGAAAAAAAAAGAAGAAAAAAAGAAAAACAGGGCATCTATGACCCACCATTCTCTTGGCTTCATAACCCAAATCAATTTTGAAACATAATTTTGCTTCTTTGGAATGTCTGCTCAGGTGCTGATAAATCCTCTCTGATGAAACAAGGAGAGCAAAAAACATGTTGCAGTTTGTAGTGTTTGATAAAAATACTGAGTAAGATTTTCTCTCTCAAGTTCCAGTTACTAAACAGTTTTTGAGGCCATGAAACACAAAAAATTAACTCCTATGCATACATGTAGTTAATAAGTACACATACTAGTCYGCTCAGGTTTTCATGTGGTAATCTTTGTGAGTCTTCAAGTCTCTCTTAACTGTGCAACATGCATAAAAGATCATCTGTATACTTTTTGAGACAGTGATACTTTGTACAAAACATTAGATCTACTGTATGAGCTGTCCTACAAAAYAAGCAATTATTAATAAATTTGACCCCAAAAAATTCATGCATGGAGAAGAATTTTTTTCTTCTCTGACTCCTTTGGCAGCATCTGTGATTTGTTCAAGTACTTTGCTGTCTGTAAATGAAGCAAGAATGAAGTAGATCCATGAGTCATTCTCTGTTCRGAATCAATACATCCAACAGAGGTCTTATTTGTCATACTGTGACAGTTYATCAATTCTTCCTCCCACCAACTCTTGTCTTACCACTCACCAAAGCAGTCAGACATGTGTTTGTTCATTTGCTCTCAACCTTTTCCCTCTCTTTTTTTTTCCTGTCTTCTAATGGTGGCTTAAGTTTGCATTTCCACAATAACAAAACATTTGGCCTGTTGCTCAAGACTGGAGAGATTTTTATCTTTGCAACATGTGTTTCTTTCTTTAGACCTGTACTTTCATTTCCTGTAAGTACTACACAAACCATAAAGATTAAGATTTTTGGTGTTTTCATTAAAAATCACCTTCAGCATCTGTGTAACATGATCTTAGAAAGAAGCTCAAACAGTAAGGGATACCCTTGAAACTTCACCTATTTTTAGTGTTAGAGATGCATGRCAGAAATATTCAGCATTGCGTCCATATCAGGTAATTTCTGGGGCTCCTTGGATATCCCAGCAGAAGAACTAAGTTGTTCTCTGAAGRCACATCACAGAGATCGATACCAGTCTGCTGAAATCTTCCCCTTCCATTTTGGGGCCACCCTAAAATAGAATAGCTCAAGCTCAATAATTTTGGTCACCAGATGCRGAAGAGCAAGGCTGTTAAACTTCTCAGGAAAGCTGAAGGAGATGGATTCAGTTGCCAATGAAACCTAGAGGGAAGGCCTGGCCTACAAGTTCTCTGCTCCTTGCCGCTCTTCTGAAACCTGGCAGTTCCTGATTGTGGCAAAAAGAGAAATAAAAAGGCATTTAATATATTCAGCTTTGTATACCAATACACAGTAAATGAAGATATATTGAACATCAGTGTGTCAGAGGTTTCAGAAGTACTCTGACAATTGGTTTGGCACGGATGCTTCCTCCGAGGAAACTCACGTGTTGACTACACACTTGAGCCATCAAGTCTGGCTCTTCCCTTAAGTGTGTGCTCCAGTGTCCTTCACTGCTTCTGCAACACTGGGATGGGAGAGTAGGAGGTAAATGGGAATTCTGAGGAGGGARGCACAGACTGGCTACTAGTGAATACAGGGGAAACTTTCTCAGAACTTTTTAATTCCCRGCATTGTGAAAAGGGTGTTGTGTGTGTGAAGCTGACTGGATTCCCTGACTAAATTCCTCATCAGTTGACTGTAAACAATTATCTTCCTTTCAGAGGTTTCCASTCTTATTTTGCATTTCCTGGTGAGAATAGAGCAGCAGAAATTGATCAAGTTAAAGAAGTCCGACTATCAGGCATTTTGACAACTTTTCCCTGTTGCTTTCAGATTCTTCCTGGTGTTGCCTCCCATTACTGTTTGCAACCTTTGTTTTTAGCTATAAAAATTAATGAARCCCATGTGGTTAAATTAATGATCTCTATTGGTTGTTTCCATCTGGTGTTTGTGATTTTTACCTTTGTATTTGGTGATAATAGCAAATCAGAAGTTAATGTAAGTACAGGAGCACCCAACCACCAAGCATACCTTTTTTTTTAACAAGGGAATTTGCATCGTGTCTTTCATAACAAGATTTTTCTAATCACCAAGGATATAAGCTTGAAATTCAGCAGAGCAGAGTGACCCTGTCTTGATGACTCATGTCCCAGTGATCTTGGTAACTGTCACAAACAGGTTGTTTGTTGTATGTTGTAGGGAAATCCTGCTGAAATCTGGGTGATGAAGTCAAATTCTCTGTAAGAATAAATATTTGATTTGGATGTGAGAAATGCTGGTTTTACTCTCGTCTTAAAGCCAGCATAGATAATTCTCAGGACAATTATTATGTTTATTCATGTACATCTGGATTTATTTATATATTTGRAAAGCAACCAATTTTGGGTTCATGCTTGGCTTTTACATTTAGTACACTATTTCTAGTAAAAGTAGGAAAGAAAACATGTTTGAAAGTTGTGTTACCTGAAGGAGAAAAGATACAATGTAATAAAAGCCTAAAGCACATTTGGATTTATTTATGAAGTTATGGAAGCCTAATTTTTTGGAACAGTATGTTATTCCTAGGGATTTCCGCATATTGGCATGATGTTTAATGATCTAGCAATCCATTAAGCTGCATTTGTTGTTTTTTTCTGTAGTTGCATTCTAGTTGTAAAGCAGGATTGTAAGAGACATTTCTATCTAAGTAATTATATTTAAATTGAGGTTATTAAATTATTGTAACCTGCAATGAAGTTTAAAACAAAAGTTAAAGTAATTTTATTYTTTTTAAATCTAGACTTATAAAAAATAAATTTCAATTGTCCACAGCTTTAATCTAGATCTCTTCATAAACTGATAGTTTTGTGTTCTCTGGAGCATGGAAATAGGAGCCCCTACTTGAATCTCGGAGACCAATTTCACCAGAATTACAATTCCTTTCTGGGAATGACAATCATTCATTGCCAAGAACACTGGCAGTGTTCTTGCTTAAAACTAATTCACAAGAATTCCTGTTTCAAACCGAACTTCTAAGAAATTGTAAGAACTCTTCTTACCTAAAATACTGTTGCCCGTTACAGGTGGCATTCTGTATCAAACACTTCTTAATCCAAACCTCACCTTTTGCCAGTATTGATTTTGTCCATCAGATACAGACATGAAAGGGAAGAGGCTGTATCCCTATTCTACTTTTTACTTATTTTGTTTAAGAGTACATTTGTGCAGTTCTTTCAAATAAGGGAGGGGAAAGGAGGCAAGGAAAAAAAATCTGAAAGTCAAAATTAAATAGTCCCCATAGTTATTCAGACTTATGCTTTTCTCTGTGGTGTTAATTTAAATTAGAACRATTACATTAAACTAATGTGTTTACTTGTGCTAATGTAAAGAGGAGATCTCATTCGGGTATCTGTCACTTCTCTGAGGATTGCTACCAGAACCATGCCATTAATTAAGCTATTATTTTATATGCTGAGACTTGTAAACAATTTTGTTGCCTGGTATCATGTGAGGAACAAGAGTGATGTAGTAAGAACACTACCAAGAACATAATAACTATGGCTACCTTTTCTGCTGCTGTTCTTCAAGTTTTCAGGAAAAAAAGCCCCACAGGCTGACTCGTGGGACAGGCAATACTCATTGACATGGGTTCTTCCTGTGTCATGTTGAATGAACTCTAGGAAACATGGGTTTTTTTCCTGAAAACATGAAGAACTTGCACATGATATCCCTGTAAAACATTGCACTGTGCTGTTTAAATCCATTATGTGGAATGGCCCTAAGCCTTAATAGAGGAAATATTTTAAAATTTGGAGGGTTTTGACATTTTCGCTTCTTATTGATATCTATATATCTTTATATCATGCTGTAAAGAGTGAAATATCTTAACTTTCCATTGAATGGGCATTTSCAAATGGGCTTTCAGAAATTTGAATGCTATAGGTTAGGAATTTCTTTTTTGTTATCCCACCAACTCTCATTTCCACAAATCCATTTGGTCCACCAGCCTAGTTAACATAACCGGTAATAAAACACAGTTTTACCCATTTGCTATCTAATAAATTTGATAAACAAAATACTTTTGAAATTGTAGTTCTGTGTTGCAACTTGAGCACTGCTCATTGGTCCTGGGTGCTCCATAGTTGTTGACTGGGTATCTGCATCTTTTACATRGAAATGGGCAAAAGAGGGAAAGATGCAACCTAATTCCTCAAAAGTGCTGGCTTATATAGTCATATAGATACCTGGAAACTGTAATTCTGAGTTCCCAAGCTCAAAGTTGCTTTAAAAAAAAAAGATCCTTTTATTAAATAGGGAGGGGGTTGGGTTATTTGGCTTCTGTTGACCAAGCCCTTTCTGGTGGTCAAATTTTTGTATTCTCAGCCTTCTTTCTCTTGACAAGGGGAAAAAAAATGTCTAAGTAGACAAAGCATTTCATACAGCYAGTTGTTCCCAGGAGATTTGAGCCTTTAGACAAATGCCAAATATCATCTGTAATAATTTGTAGGAGCTGACAATATTCTCTATTTGTCAAATTGCTGTCTCTTCTGAGTTAAAGAAAAATACTTCAGATGAAACAGTGGCCTGCGAAGTGTCCAGCTGTTGAGTATTGCACACTGCTACCAATGAACTTGTATTAAAAGTATCAAAGTAAATTAAACCTTGTGGATTTTTGCTGTCATGAGGGGCTTTTGGACTGTCACTGCCTAGGATCTCCAGGCATGGACAGTGCTGGCAGTGTTGTTAGTAGTGAAATGGCATGAGTCTGCCATGATGCACAATCAAAACTAATGACTGTGTTAAGATAAGTAATGCTGACCCACATTTTACGTAATTTTCTTTACACTGCCTCAATTTTTTGTTGGTTTTGTAGGAGCAGTGAGTTAATTACCAGGGTAAGCTGTGGTCGAGCTGAGACAGTTGAAACTCTGTCCCATGGTACTGGCATTGCAAGGTGTACTGATGGACATGAAAGCCCCTAGGTTTTTTCCTAGGTGAATACCAGTCATGCTCTTAGCAATATTAAACAAATTCCCTCCTTGGTTCCTCGTTGCTGAAAGCCTTGGTGCATGGTTGACCCAGGACAGATAGGTTTGGCTCTGACCACACAGCTGCTCCTCCATTTCAGACCTTTGTGGTTCAGTTTGCTTCTGATTTTTGTTCTGTTGAAGAACGTTTTTTATGTTCTCTTTCATAYTAAACAAAATTYTCCTCTTTCTGACCTTCACAGAGAAATCAYCACTCATTTCAGTAGTATTTGTTASTGTATTTACATGTGTTAAAAGCTGCAAAGRTTCTTATTGGAACAATTGTTTTTGAAGTTGTATTAAAAGTTTTGAAGGTAACCTCTGTATAATAATCTCTGGAAGGCAATTGGAAAACAGTACTAATGAGAAACAGCAGAAAAGCAGTGAAAATTGTGTTATTAATATTTGCTGCATGCTGTACTCTAATGCTTTTTTTTCAGCTGTAAGTTGTCAATTTACTGATGTTTTCTTGGTTATCATGTCATTCTACCTGGATGATAAGCCTGTTGTCCTGTGAATACAGAAATAGTCCTTCTGTTAAAGTATTTGTGGAGATGTCAAATTTATTAAAATATGGGGTGTCTCTGCAGAAGCATATTTTTAATGCACCAAAGCAGTGTCATGCCTGTCCTGCTGTAACAGTGATCTCCATGGCTGCTGCAAGACCTTTCCTCAAAGAGCAAAAGTACTGTCTGGGGCTTTTTGAGCCACAGATTGGAGTTCTGTGGGGAAAACACTTGACATTAGACTGCGTCAGTCACAGTGTATAGACATCTGCATAGAACAGGGGTGAGAGCTGAAGTATTGGTATCTTTTAAACTGTCAGTTTCACTCTTACAAAGCCGATTTCAGTCCTGCACTGAGTTATTTCCTATCTATGGAAASGATCAGTCAAGCTTGTGCTTTCATTTTCATAACATCCCATCACCACTACCACCACCACCACCTGGAGATCCTGCTCACATTTTGGATTTTCAGTACTTAAATATAACCTCTGAGCCACTGTATGAAAATCTTAAGACTGGCACAGCTCCATTTGGCTCACAAATGTTCCTTTCTAATAGCTACATTCACTGCTAGTTCACTGCTGATGGCTGGATTTTTATATTGTTTCTAAAGYGAAAAATGGTAGAAATTCCATTATGTCCTATGTCTTTGTATACATTGCTACCATAATAGTAGAAAAGCAAGAGTTATCAGTGTAATTGCAAGGACTGTATCTCCAGTGAAAGATGACAGACCCCTAAAGCTGTGACTTCAGCTGGGACAGTTATTYCATTTACAGTCAGTAGCTCTGGTAGGTGAAGTTTCATGTCTGAAGCATATACAAAAAGAAGTAAAACCTAATACCTTTTCATTTTTATGTAACTTTCTTCCTCAAGAATATAAAGATGATGTATGTGTAATATTGGTGCAATAAAGCAATGTGTAGTGATCAGTAAGAAAATACTGTTGAAGAAACAGCAGTGCAGGCGGAAAGAATTCAAGGATGAGAACAAAGGATATATTGATATGTGGAAATGCAAAGGGAACATCTTCAGGTTTTACATGCTTCTTTTCCTACGTCTTTAAAATCACAGATAGGATCATCTAGCTCCTCTCTTTGGTGTTGAGGGTTGGTACTGACAACCCTTTTTAACACTTTGCAGATCTCCAGGTTTTGGCACAAAGTAGTAGATTCTCAGGAGATGTCTGGATAAAATCAAATCCTTGTAAGCTGCCCCTTATGTATTTTCAAGACCTTGGAATTTATTCTTTGTTACAAGAAAGAAGATGTGTAAGAAGAGAGATAAAAGTATACAATGGTATCAGCTGTGGAGAAAAAAAATAGAGAAGATCAGAAAAGGACAAATACCTTTGTCTTTTTACACGACTCTAGAAAGGAGGACATTCAGAAAATTCAAATTCATGAATAAAATTGCTTTACTGCCAGTCCACAAATAAATAGAAAATGTTAGGTTTTAATTAAAATAGAAAAAGTAACTTGTTAGGACTGGTCTATAGTTAATGGTGACGTGAATATTTCCCAGTTGCTGACCTAGCAAATGCTGCTTTGGATTTCAAATTCACCCTTTCTCTTCCATCTTTATGCCTACTTCATAACTGCTGACACAACATTAAAGGGTCTGCGTGCACATTGAAATCAACGTTACATTTTTTAGTAAGCTATTTGGAAAGAAAATCGTATTGTGGCTGATTAACAAAACTCTGGATTTAGAAACTTCACTGGCACTGAAGTAACTTAAAATATTCATCTTCCAAAAATGCAGTTAGACAACTGAAGAATATTTGTTTTTCTGTATATTTCTTGAATGGTAAGAGTCAGAAAAAAAATTGTCTGTTTTTCTCTTTTGCAACTTGTACTGTAAAATTCAGCAATTCCCCAACTGTCTGTATTTTCTTTAGCTATGATTTCCAGAGTTCTTGGCATTGTTCGTTTAATAGCATGCTATGTTAACTATTGTCACTACCCATTTCTCTTTCTTTTATTTGTGGTTGAACTTCATTCATCTAAAGATCATGATGATGAAAATATTACCATTCAAAAGCAGAGACATTTGGAAAGTGTGAGCAAGAATGTTTACACTAAAGGGTTTGTCAGGTGTACGGTCTGACAAAGTGTCTGAGATCTTTTAAATATGACAGCCCATTCTGAAAAGCCAGAGTCCAAAAAGCTAGTGGCTCTTCCATCTGATGRTTCCCTGCCTACCTCCCCATCCTTTATGTCATACACACTTTAAGTCTTTAGGTGTTTAGGTTGTGTATATATTTCTTCATTCTCTGCATGTATCTCTATTACTGGTATAACAGCCGGGGTGCCGTGAATATAGGAAAACATAAATTGTATTACTGCTTCTGTATCCGACCTGAATATATGTATGGTTACTCTGCTGTATTCTCCCCACTACTCTGGATTGGTCACAGTCCGTGGAGTATTTTTGTAGTCAATTTTGACCTGAAAGTAATCATTTTACATTGACCCAGTGCTGCAATTGAGCCAAGTGCTCCAGGCAGTGGGAACATTGGACTGTGCAGGAGCAGCGGGTGTTGTGGTACACACTTGGTACCAGTCAGTTTGCACCTGCCTGCAAAAGCATCTTCACCTTCCGAGTACAAACTTACTCTGTAAGTAGCAGAGCTATATTAAGGCATCATCTGAGCAAACTGAGGCTGCTGTACCATCCTCAATCTATATTAAATCAACTTGGGAATCTGCTTCTGTGGTTGAGTTTTCCTGCTCAATCAATAATTTGTCTTTGATTAMTATTGTTGACTGTTAAGAGTAAAAGCTGACATCTAAAAATGAACTGCAAATTTTAATGAATTGTGATAGGAAGTTAAGACATCTCTAGTGAATGCGTCAAGAGATGATAAGTCAATTCCAGGTGCAGAGTCAATGCAGACAGGTTAAAACACGTTAAACGTTGTGTGATTGCCATCACTGATGTGTGAAGTGCTGTCACTGGTAGAGTCTTGTATGATGATTGTTGCATCAATCTGAATAGTCTTMCTGTAACACAGGATACAAATATTGCCAGCAATATTGTTTCTGCAGCATTGCAGAGATACCTGGTATAGTAAGGGATAATTCCCAAGAGTTAGCTGTTGGCTGTCTGAAGAGCAAAAAGTAAACCAGGCTGATTAATCTTTGTGACTGTTACTTACTCATCTATCATTGCTTTCCCTTCTAGGTAGCTACTTTTTTGCTAGTCAGAAATAGATAGTCTCTAGGGAGAGCAAGAAACATGTATACTGCCCCTGCATTTGACTTAAAAGGAGTTTGAGACTAATATATACTATGTTGTCAATAATAATGTAGAGAATGTAAGAAGCATTTGTATTTGGTGCTGTGGTAATGGTATTGAACATGGCTTGGTGAAATTACCAGGCTCAATGAGAAAGTGCAGCCTTTCTTAGAAGCATCACGCATGCCTTCCCTATGTAACTGGCTGTTCTATGGGAAAAATCTCTGGCTTCTCATTGTATCTCTTTCCTGTGTGTGGGACTAAAGTATGCAGGGTTTGCTTGACCTTATTTTTTTGGTCTGCAATATGGAAAAAAGGAACCAAAAACTGTGAAACCCTTAAGTCAAATAAATGTGGTAGTGACAGGAATTCATTCATGGAATCATAGAAAGTCCTGAGTTGGAAGGGACSTATAAGGATCATTGAAGTCCCAACTCCTGGCCCTGTGCAAGACRGCCCAGGAATTGTGCCATATCCCTGACAGTGTTGCCCAAATGCTTCTTGAATTCTGGCAGGTTGATGCTGTGTACACTTCCCTGGGGAGCCTGTTCTAGTGCCCAACCACCCCCTGGGTGAAGAACCTTTTCMCAGTAGCCAATCTAAACCTTTCCTGACTCAGCTTCAGGCCATTCCCATGTGTCCTGTCACTGGTCACCGCAGAGAAGAAATCAGTGCCTGCACCTCCTCTTCCCTTCACAGGGAAGTTGTAACAGCAATGAGGTCTCCCCTCAGTCCCCTCCAGACTGAGTGACCTTTCTGCTGCTCACACAGCTTCCCCTCCAGGCCCTTCCTCACATTTGTTGCCYTCCTTTGGATGCTCTCTAATAGCTTAATGTCTTTTTTTTGTTTTTGTGGCACCCAAAACTATACCCAGGACTTGAGATGAGGCCACACCAGTGAAGAGGGAAGTGGGACAATCATCTCTTTTGACTGGGTCTAGTTCCTTGCTAAACTTTGGAGACAATGCTTGTACTCACACTGCCTGACAAAGTACAGTAATGGCAGCTCTGAACCTGTGGTCTGTGTTGGTATTTCCTCTGCAGTTTCACAGCTCCAGTTGGGTGGGCGACAGCACTAACAAAAGGTGAAAATGGCAATAATAGAACAATTTGTTGCTGTTATTAGCAGATAATCTGTAGGTGAGTTTTGCTTTTAAATGGCAGTTAGTGAAACCAAATGTTTAAGCAATGTCAAACATGATTTATTAATAAAAAATGTGATTTAAATATTTTTTTGGTGGTTACTTCTTCATACCATACGTGTATACAGGTGAGTCACCTTTTGCTGAATCACTGAGTGGTGGCCCTCCCAGCATCAGTGTTTAGGGGTTTCCCGTTTCACAAGTGGGAAACTACCAGTAGTACCCAAGGAGAAAGGCTGTCCTGTCTCCGGCTAATCTTTGAATCTGGGGACATGTGGCATAGYGTGATCTAGTGATCAGAAAGGGACTAGCAGTGAAACCTTAGGAAATCTGTATCCTGCTCTGCTCATAGTTCCTTGTATGAGTTAGAGTAATTAATCTATCTTCCTTGTGCTCCATTATACACTCATGTAACTTCTGGAAATGCTAGATTGATAAAATACTCCTGACTTTTTAAATGAGAGATTACTACTGGTGCTTTTTATTAGTGCCATTAGTTTCCTCTGCGACTGAAATAAGTGTTACTGTGTGTCTYACATCTTCCTTTCTTGAGAAGAAGCCAGGCGTGGGAGTAGACACACTTAGGAAACCCCCCCATGTAAGTTTTGTGACTCCTGCCTTTGTAAGGGGTTGCTAAAGTTACTCATGGTTATTATTTCTTCACTGTTGACTTATGTACATGAAAATATTTGTGGATGCAGTAGCCATATTCCTAACGTTTATTAGTGTTAATGAACTCYGATCAACCAACTTAATTTTCCTTTGGTGTTTGTATCCAGCTATTTGCAGGACTGGTGCAGTGCATGAGAACTTACTGCATTTGGCCTTTCCGCTCACACCGTGCTTTGTTTGTTTTAACCAGGGGAAAGTAGATTGTATGCCTGCATAGCCAGTGTCCAGTGTGATCTCCTGGAAGCAGGAAGCCACTTCCAATCTGTGCTGTTAGGTGTTTGTGCTTTGCAGTAGCACCGAGCCCCTGTATCTATGAAAACAACCTTTAGTCCTTCAGAATCAATACTGGCAYCAGCAGCTTATAGCTCAACAGTTAAAATTAATGCAGAAAATCTCTCCCAGATCTCAGATCCAGATTTATGGCATATTTAATTTGAGCTATCTGCAGGTCATTCTCTGGGAAGGGCAGTCCCATACTTCCTGTCCTCACCACCTCCAGAGATCTGTTCCCATTAGCCACTGAATCTTTGACTCAAGTTTGGTTACAGCAAGCTCAACCCTACAAAAAAAAGTTGTTTTTTTTTGTATCAGTGAGCTCGTGGGTAGTTGTGAACTAGATCTACAGCAGAAGTAGTGAAAATGTGCAGCTTGAGAGAAGACTGAGTGGGGCCATCCCTTTMTCCTGATACTTATGGGTAGGTGAAACTAAATGCATTGTAAAATGGCACACAAGAGTTACATGAACAATTATTTCTAGTCCCTGAATCAAAAGCCAGTGATATAAAAAATGGTAAGGATCACAAATAGAAGGAAAGGAGGGGAAAGAGAAAAAGAAGGAGAAGGACAACTGGAAGTATTACAGGGAGTAAAGGTAACAAGGAGCTAGAAAAGCAGGAAGAAGATTAAAGAATAATCAGAAGATTGTGTGTTCACAAATAGTAGCAGCAGATATAGGTAAAAATTGGGAAATACCTTTCCCTGGTGGTTGAGCATACTGTCCTTGTTTTTCAAATATGATGAATGCTTCAGTATCAAAAAACAATTCTGATGTCTTTCTGGGTCGAACTGAAATGCCATTGTTTTTTGAGTAGTCCACAGTCATAACCTGGATGCTGAAAGCCAGAACCCTCCTTCCTGAGCTCAGTCTGGGTGAAGCAGGAASGGACAGCCACCGGCACAAATGCTTGTGCTGAGCAGCACTTGTTGCAGAAGAGGCACAGCTGTAAGAGACTGCTGAAAGGTCACTCTGAAGTGACTGTACCACCTCGGTCTGTTGGTTCACAAGTGGGSGGCTAGTCTGGATGTGGCTTTCATAAAGCCTTCATCCCGAGGTCACGGATTTCCATGTTCTGCCGCTCGCTRCTTTTCCCCGGGCAGCCCGGGCCGTGTAGGTGCCCAACTGGGCCAGCAGGTGGGGCTGGACAGGCGGTGTGCTCGGGGCTCTCTGCTCCRTGACCACAAGTGAGGGTTGCTTAAATCCCGGCGTCATTCACTTCCCTCAGCCGACTTGGAACTTCTGACATCTCCATRCAACTCTGCTCGAGGTCGTTCATGTCATTTAAACTGCAAGAACTGTCTTATGAAAGCACTGTGTTTTCTGTGTGGTTGAAAGCAGCTTCTTTCAATGAATTGGTTTGTTGGTTCTTTTTTCCTTTGTGATTAGGGAAATAAATTAGTTATCTGTTTAATTCATATTGCAATTAAGAGCTGTGTGAAACGAATAGTCTAGAAGTCCCTCTAGTTGAGACACATATGAAAGTGTTTCCTGTCACTCTGTTTTTACAGCTAAGAAAATCTTTGGGTTTGCTTTGTTTTCTGCAGCTGTTTGATGCTGTCAACTGCCTRGCAAAAGAGAATGCCCGGTTGCTTGTGCTGGGCCGCAAACATATGCTGAAGAACTCTTCAAATTGGAAAATAGAGATTATGAAGGAGATGCAGAACAAGGCAGACTTTTTCTTTGCAGAAAATATGTAAGTYGGAGAAAATTACTCCATATTTGTGTTTATTTTGTGTTTATTTTGCTGTARTTTTTAGTACCACTACTAGCATCCCTATCTATGTGTGTGTGAAAGAAACATATCCCTTGCTATACTTGCTTCAAAAACACATAAAAAGTTAYATTATGAAGACTCATCACTTAGAATCATATTGACAGCTGTATAGTTTATTAGCAGTTATGACTAATGAATCCACTGCACAGTGCCCTGAACTTACAGAATTTCTGGCATCATCAGTGTGCAGTTGTGGTCTGCTGCTGTGTGGTGAGGGTAAAATGTTGAGTTTCAGCAATTCTGTTCCACACAGCACTGTATTGTTAAACTTTGTTGCAGGAGATTATATTGTTGTATTACCAGACTGTGATAACAAGAAGAAAGTGCTCTAYGTAGCACACAATTAATTTTGATTGCACTTTAGCTTTTGGGTGCCCTGTGGTAAGCAGTTCTTTATTGTACSAGGAAACTAGAGTAGTGATGGGAATTTTCAGTGTTGCTAATGAATAAATCTTGATCAGCACTTGAATCATTTCCTGCAGCCGCTTACTGCCTTGTGAATGATGTCTGCCTTTTCCATTTGTTTTGTGAAGCTCTGACGACGATGCCTTCTTATTATATGCCACACTCCGATCAGGCAAGCATTGCAAGTTTGTTACTAGAGATTTCCTCCGGGATCACAAGGCTTGTCTTTCCGACAGCGGGATGCGTCATCTGTTCCGTAAGTGGCAGCGTGGACACCAGATAGCGTTCTCCGCTTCTGCAGAAGGGAGTATAAAATTTTTGGTAAGTTTTCCTGCAGCAGTCAGAACATATACAGAGCATATTCACTGAAGATACATTATTTCAAACTCTGAAAGCCAAACTATCTTGTTGAAGTCTAAGAAATGGATTTGTAGAATGCACTCAAAACTTCCATGTTTACTGAAAATGCAGTGTATTCACAAAGTGTGCCACAAACAAGAAAACTGTCAGAAAGCCAAGAAATGCTATCTAAATGTTTAAAATGTAAATCAAGTTTGTGTATACAATCTCTCCAATGCTGGAAACTCTGTAACCATTACTGGCCTCAATAAAACCTGAGTGCCAATGGTTTAATTTATTTTAAACTTTGAAATCCCTTACTCTCCTCTGCAGCACAGTTATAAAATATCATACTTCTAATTTTATAGTAGAATTTCTTTCACCTTTGTTTTAAAGAAGCAGGGAAATACAGATATTGCAGTATTTATTCTAATAGTAACCTAACATAGGTATAAAGCTTCATGAAGGAAAGCCCAGAACAGTCAGGTTTATAGTCAGTATTCAGCTGCAGAAATTTCAGTAACATCATGTGATGCCAGAATACTACTGTTATTGTCTAGGAGATATATATCCTTGTGAATGGTACATTAAAAGGAATGCAGCTGTTGTAAGATTTTTCTAGGGAAAAGTTCATCATGTGACATTCTGTGTGCAGTTTTTTTGTTTTCTGGTCTGTCTTTTGTTACTGCCTGCTTAAAGGAATACTGCACCTATGCAGATGAATTATCTTCCTTCTCTGGTTAAAATTGTAAAACAACATTCATAATTACAATCAGAGATACCAGTTTGTAAGAATGACAGCCTTTCATTCAGTGTTGCCCTATATACACTTCTCCTTATGGRGCCAAATAGTGAATGTTGGGTAACCTGAGTAACACAGCTTTAGCTACCCGTTGTTTCTTTCTTTTGTTCAAAGGGACTACTAATTTTCACATCTTAATTACCACACAAGTGATTTGGATGGTTGATATTTCCAGTCATAGCTGTCTTCTAGGTTATTCTGGAAGCTACCATAGGAAAGTAGACTTCCAAGACTGTATATATGGAGTCATAATATGTCCCGAGAACCATAATTGCCAGACYGTAATGTTTTTTTTTGTATTTGTGTTATATATACTGAACTGGTATACCTGTAACATAATAGACCAGAAAAAATGTTTATTCTGTTTGTTTGACCAGATGCTTGTGAAAGTGTTTGTGATAAACCTTTTTCTTAGGTCTCCTTGGGACAGAGCAAGTGAGCTCTGTAAAGAGAGAGGCTGGGAGAACAAATACAAGATGTCATTAATGTCATTAAATCCTATCAGTTCAAGCCTATAAACTCCACATCCTGAGCAATTCCCATATGATTTCATTGAACTGAACAGAAAAACAATCATTTTGCTGCTTCTAGAAATGGAGTGCATTATGCTCAAATGATTATTATCTGGTGCTGATTGAAAGCAGAATTTATAATGACTCCTAGACCACAAAATACTAAAAGATAGTTTTTCCTCCAGTACTAAAATTTAGAATTTGTTTTGTGTAAGGAAATAAAATGAGAGTTGTTAAGAGATGAAACTATGGAGAGTTCTAAGGTAATGTAATTGGAAGTCGTAACTACCTGTAATTGATATTTGAGTAATATGTTTGTATAAAATCTAAAAAAAATGTTTTTCCTCTCTTTTTTCTGAACAGCCTGCTTTCTGTTATGACTGTGTGGTACAGACTACAGGTGATACATGGCATATTCCCTATAAAGATGTTTTTGAAGAAAAATATTCATATCAAGTACCAACAAAATGGCTCTGCATTCGACAGAAATGATGAAGAATGTAMTTGGACAAGCTGAAGCGGCTTTTTTTTTTCAATCACTCCTGCTGGCTAGAACTCAGTAGGACAATTATGGGATTAATGTGTGAGGTGTGTAAGTAAAGAAAATTCAATGACTGCATTTTGTTAAAATCATTCCTGTGTACATCTGTTAACATCAATGGTGATCCAGCAGGGATGAATTAGGTCCATTATTCCATTATTTCCATTTTTACAGGCAATTTCTGTGATTTAAATTAAAATTTGATTTTTCCTGTTGGAATAACAGTTTGGAGGGTTTTATCTTTTATTTTTCTCAAGCTTTTCATCTACACTGAAATTCATAAACTCTGTACTTTGAAGAAATTAAGCAGGACTTGCAAAGGACCTTCAGAGTTTATGAGGTTGATCTTGCCACAGTGTTGCACAATATCTATCTCTAATCAATGAGGCTAAGGGGGACAAAGGGTACATTTACCATTCACCAGACACACACAGACCTGATACTTCCTCACTCTAATTAGCATTCATTTAATCATTAATTGATTCATGGAATGCAAGATTGATTATAGCAACATATAGTAATTTTCTTTTAAGAATAAGGAAACAACTAGTAGAATGTTTTGTGGCTCTTGCACACTCTTAAATTTGCCATTTGTGACAGGATTTGGCATCACTGCAGTAGTTTGCTTATGGAAATGTATGTAATTTTTAAATGAAAATTGATAGCTAGAAATTTTCAAAGATAGTAATAGGACAGAACTGGTTCTTGTATGTGGCTATAAAATCTATCCCAAGTTGTAAAACAAAAAAATAGTATAAATTACAAGAAAAGTGTTCTAAGTTATTTGTAAGCATGTGTATGTGTTTGTTTATTGCCCATACAACTTTAATGTCAACCTTTCTCCTCCCAAAACATAGAAATGCCTCATAAATCTCAGATCAAATATCCTAGGTTTGTCACAAGTGTCTCGTACACTGGAAAGTCTCTGTCTGAAACTGAGATGAACCATGAACCATGCAGATCTTTTTGTACAGAACTTGCACTTCGGAGCTCTTGCAGTGCCCCATGGCAAGCTCTCTCAGGACTCCTAGCATTCAAGCATGTTCCCTGCTATTTTTTTTTCCGGGATAGTTCTGACACATGTTCTACTTCTGGTATCAGTTTGTAGACCAGCAGCTGTGATTTGCATATGGTCATGTTCTTCAGGTACTGTGCAGAAAGTATTAAGGAGTTGGGTACCTGTTAAGTTAACATAAGACCTTGGCTTTAAATTCATCATATTGTTGGTAGTGTTCACCACAGACCCCTTTCCTGACAGAACATGACAGCTCCAATGGAGTCCACCAGGGAAGGCAGAAAGATTGGATCTACTTATTTCATTCCTCAATACTTTCGTCAGAAGACTGCTTTTATAATTCTTTAAGTCAGACAACTGCCTCATCTCTTTGAAAGTGGGAATCATGCTTTTAAACTAAGTGTCTGCTCCTGTACAGGACTGCTTAGTTAGCAGCAGCTGCTCTGTACAGGCTCCCTCACCCTCTGCATGAAGTTCTGCATGGCATAAACTGGTGTGAATCAGTGCTGTTACAGTCCTCATTTGGTACTAGCTCTGATGGTTATGCAGCCCGAAGCAATTCAGAGCTGGGTCTTAAAAATTTGTTTTGGCTAGTACAGGATTGGTGTTGTTGCATTGAACTAGCACAAATACTGGTACCTATGTGGGAGTGGGGCTGACATGTCAGGCTGCAGAAGGTGGGTCCCTGCAGCAGCTCTGCCTTAGGTCAGCCCTAGCTGGACAGAAGCTGCACCTCCAGGATATCCATTTCATTGTCAGACATGTTCATCTGCTGAAATTTGTATTTTACCTCACCCTGCATAATATCCGCATATAACTGTAATATATGCATCCTTTGCTTTTTTTTTTGCAGAGGACATGTCCCTAATCAATCACTTGGGCATCACCTCAAAAACTGTTCTTACAGAGATTTTATAATGCCCTCTAAGTAGTAACACTTCCTAACTACACAATACTAGTATATTTAGGGGATGATGGAACAAAATCTGGAATTTACAACTGGAAAGCATTGGTGTCAGATTTGTGACTTCTTTTTTCTATGTTTGCTGCTAATACAGAATTTGACTCTTAATACGGTTGATCAGAGGTGATGAACGTTAAACAAAAACCATGTGATTGCTCTTCTGAAACAATGCCATACTCTGGAAGCTGTATCCTCAAAGTAGCATAACTTCTACTCCGTCATGTCCATGGGTATTGAGCAACTATTACTCTTTCCTTAATCTATACAAATACTGAATCTTTGATTCCAAACTTAAGGATTTTCTTGGCAATCACTCCTTGGCAGTCAGGCYGAACACTTAATATTTATTTCCACTGTCTCATCCCCTTTTTCTCAAGGGAAAAAAAAATAAGAGAATGAAAGAACTTTGTACATGGAAGAACTAAAGATAGGGATCATCATCGTGGAGAAACTGGTCTCAAGAGACTTAGAAGTTAGTGCAAACGCATCTAATGGTACTGACAGATAAAAGGTTCAGATAAAAGGGAAGCTTTCAGACAAAACCACACAGCATGTTGTTATGCTGAGTACCTTTTTGCCAGGGCATGTCATGGATTCAAGAAGTTCACGTGGGTTCAAGGGGAGACCAACAAGTTCATTAAAGGGAATCAGCAAGGGTTGCTAAATAACCAAATAGCATCCCTGCCTTGGGAAGTCCCTCCAGATGGTTGGAGACTTGGAAAGGATTCAGACAGTGTATCATTAAAGGCTCTCTCTATTCTTGATACCTTGGGCATCCCCTTTTGGCCACATTTGGAGACAGAGCATTGGACAAGACAGACTCTGTCTGCAGACGCGGTCATTTCATGTTCTCTGTGTTCCAGCTTSCATCACCTTTAAACATTTCATGTCTGCCCACACAGTCCTTCCCTAATCAAAGGGACAAACTGAGTCTTCTAATACATAGAGTCATTATTCTCCCACAGTATTAAAAGCAAGGAGAAGTATTTTGAAAAAATTGAGAATGCRGACTTTTATTGTGTGGCATGCACAAAATCCACCTTTATTCTATTTCCAACAAAGAATATGCTCACCTAATAATTTTTAAATAGGGATGTGGATCCCAGAACACAGGTCTTCCAACTCTTAATGGCCAACTTTTAAAAAATGCCTTCYCACAAAAAGTAGGGGAAATCCAAGATTTTGAAAGGCAAAAAGTTCATATATTCACGAGTTTTAATTTGGGGAATTTCCCTTTGTACTGGTCACGGATAAAAAGTCTTTTAAACGTCGCATTATAAGGCAGCTGCGGCAACAATTACTTATGAATATCTTAAACATTTGTTTTAAGGTATTTGCTTTAAAACTATACTCATTGAAGAGCACGCGCGGAACTTTAGGAGGGGTTTTGTTTTCCTGGCTGGCTGGTGATACTTCCATCCAGTGTCGATGGATAGGGCGATGATGATGCTTTTATTCTGTCGTTTCCTSGCGCATTCCCTCCGGCAGGGGCGAGTGTTTTTACGTTTCAGTGGCTCAGACCCGCTCCATGATGCCGACAGCCCTCAGCGGGCACAGCTCCGCCCACAGCTCCGCGCTGCGTTTCTCTCGCGACCCGCGTGACGTGGCGGCGGCCGCGGGGCTCGGGCATGCGCAGCGCCGGGCACGGAGCGTGACGGTGCGGGCGAGGCGCGCGCCTCCGCGCCTGCGCGGGCTGGGCGCGTGACCCGGAAGCGCTCCGGCAGTGCCTGCGGCTGCGGCGGGGCTCTGCACGCGGACAGCTCCCCCCGGCCGCGCGCCGCTCCCGCGCCGCTCCCGCCATGTCCCGCGGCTCCAGCGCCGGCTTCGACCGGCACATCACCATCTTCTCGCCCGAGGGCCGCCTCTACCAAGTCGGTGCGTGTCCGGGCCCGCGGCGCCGCCGCCGGATTGCCCCGTCACGGGCCCGGCCTGCCCGCGCCCCCGCCGCWSCCCCGCCGCTCCCCCGCCGCTCCCCGCCGAGCGGGGCTGCGGCCCACTCGGGAAAGCTCCGCTGAGCCCCGCAGCCTGTGTAGAGGGGGAGACGCGGCGCATCTCGTGGCTCGGGAGTCTCGGTTCCCACCCGGCCTGGTCCCGCGATGTGTGGGGAAAAGCCTGGTGGGAGCGCGGAGCAGCGGCGGTCCCGGTCATGCCAGCGTTGGGATCCGGGGAAGGGAGATATGATATTCCTCGCATGAGATAAGGAAAACTTAGAGCCATGGTGGGCTCTCTTGAGTGTCCCCTGCCACGGGGAGGGGCCTCCTCTGAGTCCTCGGTCTTTGATTTCACATGCTCGAAGACCAAACTTGCAGCTATCCAGAGACCGTTTTATCCCCCTGAAGTGTTTCTCTCGGTGTGTCTTGCCGAGCCTCGGTCGCTGCGTTTTGTGATCTGAGAACTGTGCGATAGCTGTTTGAAATGGGATTTGAACTGCCTCAAACCCTGCATGCCAGAGTGACGAAGTCATTTTTTGGATGTAACTCATGCACTTTTTTGTTATACTTGAGTGCCTTGTGTTCTGCACAGTGTGGCCTGTGAGATAGCAGCAATTATCCTTTGTTTTCAAGTATCTTGGTACGGTCTGAAGCCAGGCTTCAGCTTCTTCTGTAAGCTACTGAGTCTGTTATTCCTGTTTTTGCAGTGCAGCATCAGGAAGTGCATCCTGGTGGTCCTTGTGTAGGATACTTGGTGACAGCACAGTCAGCTCACAGTCTGGTGGGACAGGTGTTTGAGAGTGCTTCTGGAGGATGCCCACAGTGGGGACAGACGAACTGTTCTGCAGCATCATCCTGATGCTCTCTTCCCCAGCTGCAGTGGCTTCACTGCACATCCATTGTGTGTTACATCCTCACATCTGCCTCTTCTCCAGGAAAGAAGCTTGCTGGGATCAGATTGCATGCATTACGCGTGATGCCATATAGACTTTTTGTGACTGCACTTGAGTTTTTCTCAGGAAGAAGCCTGTGTGGATTAGGCCTCATGGGCAGGCAGCCCAGTCTTTAGCAATCCKTTCTGGCGGGGAAGAGTTAGGAAGATGCCTGTAGGTGTGTGTACACAGACAGAAAGTTACTTCCCCTAAATACCTACATACGGATGCTGTCTTGTCACTGGAGCATGTAAAATGCTCGCGTGCAGCTTCTGTGGTGAGCCTTATACATAGAGATTGTAGGGACAGTGCTTCCTCACACACGGTGTCAGTGGTTCTGTGACAGAAGAGTCCTGGGCCTTCCACTGCCATCAAAACAGACTGGTTGGTCTGCATCTTTCCTGGCTGTCTCTGTCACAGTACTACTTGCTGGGAATGGTTTCTGCATTCTGGAGCAGAAGGAAACCAAGTCTTGGTTTTCTGCCTCTGGGKTGTATTTAGCCATTAGGTTAATGTATGAGAAATGTAGTACCTCCATACCTTTTAACAGTGTCTTAGAAGCAAGTATCTGCATATGTATTTGAGAGCTTCCTGCATACAGCTTTAAGCTGTCTTAAAGCTATTTTAAGTATCTATGTGCTATAGGAAGAAAAATATGTAGATGTGTGTAGTTAACTTCAAGCAAGAATGAGCTCACTTTACCCACAGCCAGGTTGGCAACTTGGGCATGGTGCCACGTGGGTGTCCCTGTTTGCCAGCATCTAGCCACAGAGTGGGCAGAAATCTCATGTTTGCTTGCAATCAGATGTCCAGATCTATGTGGCTTTGTTTTATCTTTGTCCCTGTGTTGGRTTAAAAATACTTACAGGCTGTCCAGGATGAGCATGGACATATGTTGCTTTAAGATTGCCTTAAAACTTGAGGCTTTTCTGGAATTTGGCAGTATGGGAACACAGATTTCCAGCATAGTGATATTGGACTGAAATGCCTATACTTGGTCTTAGCTCTGTCTTCTGCTTCCAAAGCTCAAAAAATTCATGTACCTTTGAAGCACATGAATTGATCTCATATTAGAAAACTGAACAGTTATTTCACATTGCTGTGGTTGAAATCCCTCAGAGGATCAGTGTTCTCTTGCTACCTATTAGTTTCAATCTTCAAAGGTGATGTTTCTTCTAAGTGGAGTTTTGGGAGATGAAGAAAATTACCATGGTCAAATTTCTGTTGCAATGTATTTAGGGAACAGCTAACGGCTGTTTTTTTCAGAGAGGATGTCTGCAATGGTACTGAGATACTTAAATAGCAGTAAACAGATGTAAAACAGCACTAGCAACTTGGCTTTGTTACATTGTAAGAGCCATTTCACCTTTTGGCATATTTCTTTGAAAACTGGTAGTAACAGCACCAGTGCCAGAAGGGACTGCAATTTAGCTTGTCTGGTTGTTGGTAGTCGTGAGCAAAAACTAATTTGTGAAGGCGCCTATTCCTGCTGCCACCTAAGTGTCACAGAACACAGAATGGCTGAGATTAGGAGGGACCTCTGAAGATTATCTGGCCAAACCTCCGGCYCAAGCAGGCCCACCTAGAGCTGGTTGCGCAGGGCTGTACTGACACAACTTTTTTATTAACTTTTTTTTTTTTTTTTTTAGAATATGCGTTTAAGGCCATAAACCAAGGTGGACTTACATCTGTAGCTGTTCGTGGGAAAGATTCTGCAGTAATTGTAACACAGAAGAAAGTACCTGTAAGTAGTTTGTTTTTGAAGGGAGGTCTTGTAGGAGAGGACTAAAAAGGTGAGGGTGAGATTCAGCAATAGTGATATTATACTTATTATCACTGACATATATTGCTGTTTGACCTGAGTATCTAATTATTGTTCTGCTTATTACAAGTTCTCTCTCCATGTGGTGCTCGAYTGTACATTTTCTCACTAACTGCTGCAATATTGGTTTTCTCTGTAGCTGTTGAAGGAATAAAGCTAAAATAAAAAGTTGATCATGCTGTATKGAGCATGTATTCATTGTTCTGGCTTGCAAGGGCTGCATTGCATAAGCATAAGCAATTCCCTGATTTCTTAAATTCCTGCTGACAAAGTGTTATACCAATTGCATGTAGAACAGGTTTTCATGAGTGTTTCAGTTCCGTGATGATGGGTTGTTGACAAAGGGGGGAAATTCTTATATGTTTGAAGGGCAGCATGCAATAAGAGAGCCAGCTTTTGTATCTTGGTTCTCAAGAGGGGAAAGGACTGTGATGCTCTTGCTGTTATCCTTTTCCAGATTTTGTGGTGTTAATYGTCCCTCTTCTCCAATTTCTTCCCTTGTATGCCTACAGCAGTAAGAGAGCCCCAAAGACCATTTTTAGCTGTTACGGGTCCTTTTGGGCTCTTCTGTAAAAACCAGAGCATTCAGAGTTTATCTCTTTTTTTTTTTTTTTTCCTTTTTCTTTTTTCTGCAAGGACAGTGTTTTCTATTAGATTATTTCTATTTCCTCTTTAGGACAAGTTACTGGATTCCAACACAGTGACCCATTTATTCAAGATCACTGAAAATATTGGTTGTGTGATGACRGGAATGACAGGTATTTAATTCACCACCTTTTTTCAATATCTGAAGTATGTCAGATTTTTTATGTAGTTTACCAACATTACATAATATTAATATAAATAAGTGCTCTAGRAGGTTTTTTCCACTCAGTCTGGACTTGGAGAACTTATCTAGTTCTAATGGGTATATTTAAGGACAATGTAAAGTTGGACCTGGAATTTGTACTCTCAGGCAATGTTAGAAATAAACATGGTACATGCTTAGTGAAATTAATATTGGTTCTTTCTGTCTAGCTGACAGCAGATCCCAGGTGCAGAGAGCCCGCTATGAGGCTGCTAACTGGAAGTACAAGTATGGCTATGACATCCCTGTGGATATGCTGTGTAAAAGGATTGCAGATATTTCTCAGGTCTATACCCAGAATGCTGAAATGAGGCCCCTTGGTTGCTGTAAGTACAGTGTATGAAAATAATCTTTTCTGTTGTCTAAGTTTGCAAATTCGTATATAAGAAATTCTCACCCATTCTCCAAAYGGGTAACTGAGGGAGTAAGAGGGATGAGCAGTCGAATGAGAGAGTAGGTTTGTAAGTCTTGAATTGGAGCTATGATTTTACCATCAACTCAGCATTTGAAATGATGTAGCCTCTCTGATACTATTTCACCTCMGTTTTTGGGGCCTGGGCTGTTTGCACAGCACAGTGATGTCTGTGAGCGGGGGAAGCTCTTTATAACTGTGTCTGTTTGTGGTGGTTTGACTTTGGATGGATGCCAAGTGTCTGCCAAAGCCTCTCCATCATCCCCTTTATCAGCTGGACATGGAAGAGAAAAAATACCACTAAAAGGCTTGTGGGTCAAGATAAGGGCGGAGAGGGATCACTCACCAATTACCACCATCGCAAAAYGGACTCAGCTTGAGGAAATTAATTGAATTTATTAACAAGCAAATGAAAATAGGATACTGAGTAGTAAAACCGAATCTTCAAAACAACTTCCCCCTTCCTCCTTCTGAGGTTTAACTTTGTTCCTGGTTCTCTACCTCTTCTCCAGTGGCAGAGGGAGATGGGAAGGGGGGTTGTGGTCAGTTTGTCGCACATTGTTTCTGCTGCTACTACCTCCTCAGGGAGAGGATTTCCACACATTCTTTGCTTTCTCCACTGTGTCTCCCATGGGAGGCAGTCCTCCGTGAACTTCTTCCAAGTGTGTCCTTCACATAGGCTGCAATTCTTCACAAACTGCTCCAGTGCAGTGCTTCAGGAACAGACTGCTCCAGTGTGGGTTCCTTTCTCCACATCACCACAGGTGCTGCCAGGAGCCTGCCCCAGCATAGGATTCCCATGGGGCCACAGGATGCTCCTTCATACATCCACATGCTCCAGCGTGATCTCCTCCAGAGGCTGTAGGTGGATCTCACTCCACCATAGATGCCCATGGGCTGTAGGGGCACAGATTTCTCACCCTGGTCTTCACCATGGACTGCAGGAGAATCTCAGCTCTGGTGGCTCCCTCCCCTCCTTCATTTATCTCAGTGTCTGCAGAGTTGTTCTTCTTACATATTCTCACTCCTGTCTTCTTTGTCTACAATTCCTTTCTGCCCAATAACTTTTTTTCCCYTCTTAAATACATTATCCCAGAGGCACTACCACCGTTGTAGATGGGCTCTGTCTTGGAGCCAGCTGGCATTGGCTCCTTCAGACACAGGGGAAGCCTCTGGCAGCTTCTCACAGTAGCCARCCCTGTAGTCACCTCACTACCAAAACCTTGCCATGCTACCCTGTGTCTGGGTATTGCTGCTGAAAGAGAGGTGGAAAGTGCAATTATCCTTGTGCAGGTTTTGTTGCTTTTTTTTGTGTAAGTAGTATGTGTAGGACAGATTTGCCTAGTTTTTGCTCCTAATTTAGCCATCATACATAAATATGTAATGTAGAGAAGATGTGCTTGAGAATATTTCCCTTTCAAATATTTTTACATGTCTTGTTTTGTAACAGCAAATGCAGCTTAAAGAAAAGTTATGTGAAAAGTCATTTTTTGTAGATACTCCTGGTCACCTCTGTGTTCTGAGGTTGTTTTTTCTCTTATGTTTGGCTATAAGCAAATTATAATCATACTGATAGGCTATCCAGAAACTGAGGTAAAAGACTTAAAAGGTTTCCTCAATTGCTTTTTCATTAAACATTCTGTCTGGGTTTCTTTTTGATTGGTTGGTACTTAGTGTTGTTGTTTTTTGTTTCTTCCTTTTAAGGAGAATAGTTCCAGAATTGATGAATCACTTCTTGTAATCATAGTARGCCCTAAGACTTCTCATTAACAAAGTACCATTCTGGGTTGCGCCAGTTTCCATGATGGGGCAATTTTCCTATGATTGTGTGCTTGYAATTTTCAGGAAGGATTTTTTCTTTCTTCCCTCGTCATTTCCCAGGTCTTGATACTACTGGATTTTTTTTTTTAAATAGATTAATAAAAATGTGTTTTTCTTAACTTCCCTTAGCACTTTTTGAAAATATGAGGGGAATTTTCTTCGATTTTAWTAATAGCTGCTCAGAAGCCTATCAGATCTAACTACTAGTTAAAGGTTATACAAGTGTAAAGTGAAAAGAATTGAAAATCATGACTTTGTTCTGTTTTGGATTTTTATTGCAACTATTGCTTTTGACTTATTTTTAGTATGCATGTTAAGACAGTGCATCTGTAAAGCAAGAGGTGAGGGTGAACACAGATCCATTTCAGCGATGTGATCATTTGTGTTACTTGAAATCTATCCAGCTTCAAAACACTTAGTCAGATGTTCTTCAAAGACTTGGTTATGTCCTGATGTTTCCACTTTTAATTTCAGATTTTTTTTAGTTTAAAGAGGAAAAAGTATGTAATGCATGTTTTTCAAGATTGCAAACAAGAAATCTAAATTTGATCTTTTAATATTTCCATTRGTTTCATAATGTTTGTAAAGTTGCTTTCTAGTAAAAGGCATTTGGTAATAAAACTATTGTTTATACTTTTGTGTCACAGGATGTGAGCTGTGGCTGGGTAAACTTTGTATCAGGATTAAACTTTTTTATTTCCTGACTTTGTGGTTCTCTACACACTGAGCATGGCAAGAATATTTGTATGTTTARTGAGTAGCCTTCTTTGGGAATGACAGAAATACAATTTCTGCTAAACTGGGWTGCACACCTGGTAATGAGACACTGGTAGGAAATGGCGAATTAGAGATAAAAAAGAAATCACAGCTCCAGCTATGGGACTGATTCCCAAAGATGTACTGCTGTGCATGCATGTTTTTTTCACAGGGAGGAGTATCCATTCTGTTCTTCAGTTGAATTAAATTGCTAAAATTGGGGAAATAAATAAGTTAACAAATTTTCTCTTCAAGGTATGATTTTGATTGGTATTGATGAAGAACACGGCCCTCAGGTATACAAGTGTGATCCAGCAGGTTACTATTGTGGATTCAAGGCCACAGCTGCAGGAGTTAAACAGACAGAGTCAACCAGTTTTCTTGAAAAGAAAGTAAAGAAGAAATTTGACTGGACATATGAACAAACTGTAGAGGTATGCCAGCAGAGGAAATGAAGATTTGTTAAAAATATTTGTCATGAATATGCTGCATGTTGGCTTGCAATGTAGAGAAATGCAGTTAGGCATTTCCTCTTTCCCTACAGTTCTGTTTTGCTGCCAGAGCAAATAYAGCTCTTCCAGCCAGAAAATCAATTGAAGGTACTCTGCAAGTGTTTAAATAGTCATCTAATCTGCTTCTTCTGCTTTTTGTTAGCTGAAGCAGATTCTGGAATTGTTGCACTCCCACTGTAGCTGGTGTTTGGTTACTACAGTGCTTGATTTTGGGGATACCAGTATGACTTAACTTCTAGTGACATTTAAAACAATCTTCATATTAGAAGGCATTTCGAACAGTATCATTGCATGATAAAAGGTTTGGCTTTTGTTATGTGTTTTTTCTGCTATGGAAACATGTCCCGTTGTTTTTTGTAGGTTGGGCTTTTTAGGGGAGAGGATTGGAGAGGGACTGGGTACTGTAGCAAGGGGAAACTATTTGGAGATTTTGAAGTGAAAGGAAATAACTAAGCCAGAAGGAAGNAAAAAAAAAAAAAAAAAAAAAAAAAAAAAAGCCTTAGTGCTTTATTTTTAATGATAGGGATTTTTGTCATCTTTCAGACAGCAATAACATGCCTGTCTACTGTACTATCCATTGATTTCAAACCTTCAGAAATAGAAGTTGGTGTAGTCACAGTGGAAAATCCTAAATTCAGGTAAGTGATTGGTGTTGTTAAAACTTGGTGTTTCTCTGGTTATATGCAGTTAGTTTTACCTTCTTGTGTAATCATAAATTGAGAAAAAGAGATTGAATTTTTGAAGGGTTTTTTACTTGTAACTGTTCAAAATGTGTAGGAATAGAAAACATATTTAAAAAGCAGCACAGTTTTAAAATGTGTGACATGGAGTTAGTAGAAAAAAGTGTTCTTTCATTTCTTAAAAGGGTTTTGCTTTCTGTGATGATTGCAATGTAGTTACATCTGGTCTAGAAGTGTTTTTGTTCTTAGAAGCATAAAAAATTTTCATACTACTGGTATCTGGAGTCCACTTCCAAAAGATAGTGCTAACTAATGTAGTTAAGTCTGGTTTTTATTATGGAATATTTACAAGTCCCTTAAATTCTTTAATGCTTTTCTAAATTGAATCTTTAAATTATTCTTGCTCATCTTTTCATTGTTAGTCTTTTTAACATCTAAAACATGTAGTTAATATGTATGTATGATTTGAAATACTCTATTTAAATTTGGCAAGGTTAAAAGATTTTGGATTTAAAAAATCACTAGTAATTTGAAAACGACTGAACTGTTTATTTTCTGAGTACACTGCATTCCCATGTAGCATGAAAGCAAGGCACCTGCTATTTCTTCCCTCCCTCAYTGTTGCCTGCAGGGCACTTTGTGCACCAAGATTACTTGGCCAGGGTATCAAGACAACACCTGGAAGTCTTCCTGCTGAGGACAGGAAGGCTTCACATGGGATACAGTGTACTTGACAGCCTTCTCACAACACAATACATAGCTGCAGAATATGCATGAAATGTAGGAGAAAATGTTTTGGGTTTTTTTGTAATGCAGAAAGACCCTCCAGGTATGGCTTACCTAAAATTTAGATAAGTCTGGCTTGCTGCACAGGGATTCAGTTATTTCTGCTTTAGTCTTTCTTCAGTTTATTGTTGKTTTTGTTTGTTTGTTTTGTTTGTTTGTTAGTTTGTTTTTTTTTTTGTTTAAAAAGAAAAAAGGGAACAGTTAAATGTGGAACAAAGTCCTCTGTTACTTTAGTCTAACTGCTTGGTAAGTGGGGGTTGAAGAGAGGGCTCCTGCAGGTGTGGTCTTTTAAGTGCTTCCTTCCTAACATCTTTAAGGTTGACTCAGTGATGATGGGTGGTTTTGCATTTAGGGATGTGTATTGAGGACAACAGAACAGCACAGTGTTTTTGAGAAAGCACACAGGAGCTACATTACCCCTTTTCTACTGCCACTCAAGGGTMAAGTGCTACCTTCTCACCAGGTCTCAACTTGCAAGTGCATTATTCATGAAAAATTACTGTTCTTTTTCTATCATTTGTTACCTGCTTGCTTTCTAGTACCTTTGGTTCTTCCTTTATTTTTCAAATGAATTGGAACGTCACCCTGTGRCCCTGGCAGCAGGGCTTTAAAGGGCAGAAAGATACATTGCTGTAAAACTTCTTGGTATMGATATTAGGTTATAGAATTGGAGCTTAAGGGGAAGAATCATTTAAGCTATTTAAAATTTCTTTTTTTTCTTTCAGGATTCTTACAGAGGCAGAGATTGATGTGCACCTTGTAGCTCTGGCAGAAAGAGACTAATTAGCGTTCCCATTTCCATTGTCTGTGCTTCTGGCCAGGATGTTTGGTGAAAAGAAAACACTTAATAATGGTTTTAGATTATGGGTGGAAAACAGTGTTCACTATATGATGTATTTTACTCTGTACAAATAAAACAGAGGTTTTTGAAATTCTTGGGTGTCTCCTTTTAATATTATTTTAAAACTTCCARTTCTATGAAACCATCATCAAAATGCTTGATAACTTTGAGTGTTTCTGTGATAATTTCTTGCATTTTAATTGTATTTTAAGAGAAGTTTTATACTCTGAGCTGTATTTTGCATCTGAGCTATTTGGCTCCTCGTGTGAGGTTAATACCAGTTTTTGTGGTGTGGGTGTCTTGATATAACTGTTACATTTACATTCATTCTCTCCTGATGTTGAAAGCCTTTCAGCATTACTGGGGAAATTAGGAGGACCTTATTTGCTCAGGTTTGTGTGAGAATATAGGGTAAAATCTGAAGGAAAAAATTTGAGCTGTGAGTCCCAGTCCAGTCCTTTGGACTAATTTATTTGGGGTGCATATGGTGGATTTAAGAGCTGTGTTCTACAATTAAATAGCTCTGCAGCCAACATTTGTTTAGGGAACCTGCTCTATATGTATTGTACTTCAGGATTGTGGCTGTTAGTCACCTACCAGGTTTTGAGACTTTGGGCAGTGCCAGAAAAAGTTGAGGAGACAGGGGCAATAGATAAAGTCCATCAATGGTAGCATCTGTGGGATGCTATTCCCCTTGCTTTTTCAGAGGTTTTGGGTTTGGAGACAAGACTGCAAAAACTTCAGTGAAGGTGAAGAAAAATGCCTTTTTGTTTTTCTTCAGTTGAAGAGGTTCCAGCCTCAGCAATGAATAGAGAGATGAGGAAGTTGTGAGGGAAGAGACACTGAGGAGAAAGGGATGATTACCAAGCAGTTTTAGCTGTTGCACACGAGTCTCCTTGAAAGAATGCCAAGCTAATATAACTTAACTCTTTACCTTCATTTCTCTGCTGTGCTCTTCCCATATGGGGTTTAATTATTCCAAAATTATTTTCGCTTTTTTGAAGGCATTTGGGAAAAGCCTCACAAATTCTCAGAAACCAAGATTGGTTCATTTTTTTCCTATTTGCTTTATTTTTCAAGTTCATTGTAGTGAAGAAGATAAAATTCTGTGTTTGGTGGCTTTAATAAAAGGTAATGTTAACCTTATGGAATGACTAGATTGAGGAGATTCATATGTATCATTACATTGTTTACTTCACAAAGCTGCTTGGATTTCTATTTGTGCCTCCAAATTTCACTTCCTTCGTGTCAAACAGTGTAGTGTGGATGATAAGCACCCCTGCTGCTGGTTTTGGGTTGGTTATCTGAGAATTCTGTCTGGGTTTGTGCAACTATTGACACATTTGTGCAGCTAATGGCGTATTTAGAAAGGTCTGTTGTTTCAGCTGCCAGTGATGGCTGAATTTCTGAAAACGTTTAGGGCCTTTCTTCCTATAACTGTTCTATAATTTGAGTAGACTTAGGTCATTGTTCAGTCTGCCATAAAATATCATCCAATGATAGTTTGTTCTTGACTAGCTTTAATAATATATAGAAAACTTCACTAATGACTTCTTGAACAAAAATTAAACTAGAGCACATTTGCATAATCTTCAGTGTCAAAATTCCTTGCAAGTCCTTTAGTTCTAAATTTTGGAGCATGTGTGGTATTGTATAACTCAGGTGGTGGTTTTGAGAGCAGTGGGTGTTTGTTCATACCTTGCCTGTTTTGCAATGCAGAACATCCCAATGCAGAGATGATGAAATAAGCTGTCTACAATATATTGAGTGTGAATGTTGCCATTTTTATATAAGCAAAGTTAAAAGTGCAAGAACTGAAAAGGCATTTTAGCTACTATTTTGCCCTGTAGAGAAAATTCATGGTGTTCTTTTCATATTAATAATGGGGGTTTTTTTTTCAGTCAAAGCTTTTTGTTATTGAAGATAAGGCAGCAGTGCAGGTGGCAATACCTGACTGAATGGGAAACCCCCATGTATTACACATAACACAGAATTACATTCTTCACACCCTGGAGCTGATAGCACCTGCAACCAAGCTGTACCAGCTGTGGCTGCTGCTGAGCTGTACCTGGTATCACCTGCTGTTCCAAAGCTGGCACTGGCAAAGAAACTGCAGAGTGTGTGGTATGATCCTGATCTTCTAGTTTCGGTAGAGCTTATCRAGAGTGATATCAGACTTGGGATTGCTCCATGTGTTTGTGTTTGTTGTGCCAGTGCTGCAAACTGACATGCAGGTACAGTGTGAATGTGTGAGTAGTTGAACAGGAATAGGATCAAGTTTTATTTGCATACCAGACCCACATCAGTGTTACCTGTACTAAATTTGGACTGGCTTGGCACAACTTTGTAGCTGTCCACATTACATTACCACTGCTCTTTATCTGGGTGTAGTGTAAGTATGTAAATGCCAAGTACGTGCAGTCAGCTTAGGTAAATCAGCAGTTACTGACCTCTGAAAATCATCTGGATTTATGAGTAACCTGCCTYCCTCTGCACAAAAGGGGGCCCTGAAGGCTGTAATGGTATGTACTGTAAACAGAAGGAGCTCAGTGGGGAGCCAGTTGCTCACCCATCCCATGATGTGTTTATCCAGCTGCGTGYTGGATTTTGTCCAGAAGGATCCTGTGACAGACAGTATTGACAGCTTTACTGTGATCCAAAAGGATTACACCAACTGGCTGCCCCTGATCAATAAGCTGGGTTATATTGTCATAAAAGGAAATCAGATTTGATAAGCAGAACTTTCCCTTCATGAAGCGATGCTGGCTGTGATCAATGACTGCATCCTTTAGGTGTTCAAAAGGATTTTCCATGAGGACCTTACTAATTGGTTTACTGAACAGCCTGAAGTCTGCTCTCCTTATGTCTGGAGTTAAAGTTTCTCTGGTGGTTTTCCTTCTGTCAACACAGATTTTAGACTCAATCACATTGTGGTCACCATGGCCAATCTCCCCTCACAGAGACATCAGAAGCAGTCTGAAGCAACATCGTATTAAGGCAGGCAGTAGTGCTGTGTGGTGCTGTGTAATGCACAATGTTCAGCCGTATAATTTCACTGTAAAGCTTATGACAGTTTAAGGACAGGGGTAGATGAGGAGTTTGGATGGACTGAGTACATATAGATATATCACACCAATTTTAATGACATGGATTAATATACAGCATTCTTTACCTTCTCTGTCCTGTTTTGCATTAAGTCAATGTCCAGGTTTGCCAAATAAGATAATTTGGTTTAGCACACATTGTTGGAAATAAGATGAAAGAACTAGGTCTGTGGTTCTAGCATCTGAAGGAAAAAAGTATGTAACTTTCCCATTTTTTTCCCCTGACACAGAAGCAAAGCCTACTATTTTGAGTTCTGTAAAGCAGCAGCCTTACTGGGTCATGAGATCAAGTTTTGTAAAGTGTMTCCATGACTATTTATGTTTTCTTCTAGGAAAAAAGCTATGCTACCAGGGTAGTAACAGTAGGGGCATTGCGTTTCATTTTGTAATCACTGAATTTTTGTTTTTTCAGATGGGAATTTTTAAATTGTCATAGCTTGTTCCAGCCAGTTCTTGATAGTAACAATTTGTTCTGTTCCGTTGTTTTGCTGTAACCCAAACTACTTGGAAACAATACAAGACATCCTGTAGTTCAGGATCTGTTGGAACAGTGAAGCTCGCATGCCCAAATTAAAACAAGAATCATCACCTGCTTATGCAAAACTGTTTAAAATATTGTCTGGACTTCGTTTGTTTATTGTGGTTCTCATACTTGAGAAAGCCCTGTGAAACACTTTAACCTGATAAACTTGCATTTTTAAGTGGCTGTCAAAGCCCTCAATTATTAGCAGTATTTGCTGCTGTTCATCAAGCTTTTCTTAGCATAGTCATCATTTCTCTGGTAATAGTCTTACCGATGCCACCATCTTCTATGAAAATTCTGTGCTGCAGTGTTAAATATGGCAACTCTAATGTACTTCACTATAAACCTGATTAATAAATAGAGCCAGCGTATCACTCAGTCAAAATCCAGCTAACTGCTTGGCAGAATTGAGTCATCTTCCAAGTAGTGTGTACTTCCAGTTTTTGGGGACAATGTTTTTTTTTTCCTGGTCCTTTTTAGAATCTGCCAGGCATAGCTGAGCTCCTGGCACTGCAGATGCACTATGTGGCCATCTTCTACCTCTCGTTGTGGCTTAGCTGATACGTTTATTGAACCTCAAGCCTCTGGAATCAAGTTTTCTGTCTGAGCCTTTAGCAGCATAGTGTGCAGTGCAGATTAGTACTCAGAAGCCAAGTCATGTTTTGCCAGCAAATTGTATTTGTTTATTTCCTCTTCCAGAAAACTGACTCTTGTGACACCCAGTGGCATAGAGAGTTGTGAACATAAGGTATTTAATCCTTTATGAGACTCCTTAGACTAGAAAATAATCCTCTCTCAAGTCAGAGAGTCAAAATGGAGAAAAATGGCACAAATGTGCACGGACTGGGATCGYATGAGCAGGAATAAGGATACCGTTCAGTGGCATCTGGTGTTGCTGTGAAGATGGCAGGTGTGCTCAGTTACCTTGTTTTTTTTCCAGCTCTTCCTTCAGCACTGGTGCTCATTTACATTTGTAATGAGCCATTCTCTTTGCTTAATTGATGGAAAATACTGGGKTTTTTTTGGTTCAGTTCTCTGTTGCATAAGTCACCTGAATTGGCTTACTCTGGTGCTGGTGTAAAAGAGGGAAGAGGGAAATTGCAGGATTGCACTGCTTCTGCTTCAAGCTGYTGTGGAAACTACAGCCTGCATCACCAAAGGCACAGGAGTTTCCATAGCTCATTATCCCCCTGGCTACTCTCTGACTTAAACCTATTTGGTGACACCTGGCTCACCAAAGTCGTGTTTGCCTCTGTCAGCAAGTGACTCAAGCCTTCACTCGGGCAGCATCAAGGAGAATCATCCCCATCTCCTCTGAGGAAGGTTTCTTTGGGGACCATGCTATTACAGCAGCTCCTTCTCAGTTCCTCTGTTCCTGCAACAATTGTGTAGCCCAGCAATTTTCAGGGCTAGTCAGGGAACTGATTTGGAAACAAGCTTATGTTTAAGAAAAACAAAAAACCAAAACCCAGCCAGAGCAATAGCTCAGTGAGGACCCTGGTTTAAGCATGATGCTGGTSCTGCAATAACAGTACCAGCACAGGGGGCAGTGCAGCACAAGATCCGTAAGCAGGGTCTGGTTAAACTGGTGCCACACCTGGTAGGAGTGACWGTCAAAACTCTCCCTTGTAAGTAAATATTTTTCCTCAGGGAAAGATGGGGTGTTAGTTGTAAGAATCTGTAGAAATCTCCTGTATGGAATCTAACTGGAGGGTGTCATGGTTGGCTAGGCAGGGGGTCTCTCTGGGCAGTGATTTTTTTGTCATTTAGGAACCAGGACTCCCTACAAGGTTCCAAGGAAACCTGCAGCAAATTGGCTTCCAGAGCTGCCTTGCACTGGATTTTAGCACACGTGGGATGGGCAGCCTTTCTTTCTTTTCCTTTTCTCACTCTGTCCCTTAAACCACTTGTTGCCTTGCATACTTTTAGGATGTTGTGAAGGAATTTATTTGCACTGAATGTTAGCCTAGTTTCTGTTAACAGTATTTGGAAATGCCTAGCTGACAGAAAAAAAACCAACAACCAACAAACGTTTCTCATCTAAGGATGTGGTGAAGCTTGAAAACAGGCTGCCAGGTTAGCTTAGTTACTCACTGTGCTGAAGGGAACAGGAAGAAGGCTGAGGATCGCTGGGGTCAAAGCAGAAAGGAGGGGGGAGAAAGGAGGATTTTCAGTGATGACCGGGAAGGCTGCCTGACTTGACAGTGGCAGGTTGCCTRAACCCTCAGTCTCCAGTGGATATTTTTCAGCTTGTAGCTGCTGGTTGCTGTATATGGTGGGTGTCTGCACACGTGAAAYGTTTGTTGAATGCTTGTTAGAAGATTGGGTGTTGATGTTCCCTGTTCCTATCTCCAGGAGAAGTTTCCATTACCAACCTCTCTTACCTAGTTACAAAGCATGTAAATAAGGTACAAAATAGTGTAGAATTGGCTTTGTAAGTGCAATAATAGTTATATGCCATGGGTGACAATAGTGCTTACCAGGAAGTAATTTTTTAAACTTTTTTTCCTACTTTGAGTACTTTGCACTGACACCTACGGATTTCTCACTCYAATGCAGGAAACAGACCTGGGCTCTCGTGTAGGCAGTTCAGCAGGGACAYCTGTATAAAGTGCATTAATAGTCTGTAAACTCAAAGTCAGGAGTTACAGAAATGGGTTGCAAAATAAATCTGGGGGGGAAGGAAAAAAACAGACCCAGATGGTGTGAATGTCCTGGTATCTAGGTAAGGAAAAGAGAACAAGGTTGTTGGGAAAAAGGAAGATAACAAAACAAATGAGTGATAAGTAGCATTACAAATSGTCTATATTACAGGGATGAAAGGTTAATTTCAAGAGGGGGATTTAGTTTCTAATAGAGAAAAATAATAGAATGGAGTTTTCTGCTCACTGATGTTGGACCTATCAATAAATGAAAGCTTGTGCAATGCATTCAGCAGAACAATTGAGAAACTGGTTCTGTTCTGTTGATGAAGTACATATTTGCAAAAWGGTGTTAACAGTCCTTATTCCAAATGCAGAAAATAACGAGTGTGTGATGCTTTCCCACTCTGGTAGCAAATCAAAACACATACCATAACAGCATACAAACACTTCTGCTTTGTAACAAGAACCAGTGTGTGTGGATAGCTACATGCTATAATCCATTTCTGCCAGGAACACGGGGCTTTCAAAAAGGGCTGGAAAGACCCAGATGTGCTGCAATTGCAGAGTGGGCAAAGGGCCTTGTTAGAGCTTCTAGGCTCAGGTGCACGAGGCTCTTGGTGTGAACAAGGGCACAGGTCCACAGAGTCCAAAACAGCTGCCTTCAGTCAGTGCTTGGTCCCACTGCCCTGGTGCCAGCACTGGCATCCGTGTGATTTCCGTGAAGCTGACCCTGTTCATGGAGCCCATCTGGGCCAATACTCATCCCTTCTTCACTGCAGGATTAACTTTTGTCTGGCTCAGCTCTCTGGCTCATCACAGTTGCACGGGCTCCACTGCTTGTAGAGCAGAATGGGATAAGGTCTTGGGGAAACAGAGAGGGGAGGATCCAGTTAGCACAGGCTGCTGTTTTATCATCCTGTCACAGTGCAAATGCACACCCCTCGATTTGCTTGTGCCACATAYTGCGGGTTGCTACGGTTATATTGTGTTGGTATTTGAAACATTCTGAGATGGATCGTTTCCTAGGAGAGTAAACAATTGCTTTTTGCCAACATCAGGCACATCTCTAGCTCAGGGCACTCTGCAGCAGTAAGGTACAATCCTCCAGACATCCTTCAGCCGATTCTGTAGGTGCCGCCCCATTCACAGCCATACCAAGAGTGTGAAACTCCTCATGCATGTGCTTCATTCGGTTTGCGTAAAATGGGTGTTTGAAAGGGCCGGATTTAAGAGCTGTGGTTGCTGCCTGGAAATGCTCCAGCTGGTGAGAGGCTCCAGCTCCCTCCCTCTRGTCTTGACAAATACTGTGGAGCTGCTGAGACAAGTTAGTTGTGCTGGCTAGTGTGTTGTTTTCTGCTCTCCCATGAGTTCTGACTTGGATTTACCTTCACGTCGGTTGAAAATAAATAAATAAAATACAGCAAAACTCAAAAAGTACRTCTATGCTGAAAGATAGGCATTTAACATGAGTAGTATTTGCAATAACTGTGCACAAATTCTGGGCACTCTGTTTTGCACATCTGCTGATTTTTAGAGCTGTGAAAGAAAACAGCATTGTCCTCAGTAAGCGGGGTCATGTGAGGATAGCTGAGCAAGAAAGGAAGCCAGCCCAAGCACTGCTGTGCTCTCATGAGCCTTCTGCCACGGGCTGTGGGAGAGGATTCACAACAGCATTAAATATAGTTGCAGCAGAACTTGCCAGGCTAGTTTCTCCTGGATCTGTGCTTTGAGATTTTCATTTAAAATGTCCTTGCATGGTGCAGTCTCACTGATGATAGCGATGGGGTGGACATTGGGCTGGGGTCCCTCCAGCCCTGCTCACCCTGCAGCAGAGGGGTCCACAGGACTTGATGGTTTGTGACTCCCCCACAGCTACAGCCTCTCATCTCAGGTGATTTCTGAAGACCTGCCACTCTTAACAGTGAGAAATATTGCTACCCTACCTTCTTTCATCTTCTGAATTATAAATTACATTYATTCCAGCCATTTTTAAACGTGTTTAGGGAGCAAACTGCAAACTGACCAACTTCTATAAACTGCTTTCATTTTCAGTTTTCTTTAAAAACCTTTCATGCTCAGGTCACAGGTACTTTTGGATTTGAGAGAATGGATCAGTTCTCTTTTTTGGAGACCAAAATGATAAGAAGTTCTGCTGGAAGTAAGTTACAAGCTATTAGGAGAAAGATAGTTTGAAATTTGTTAAATCACYTCTGGTCCCAATCCTGTCCCCTCCCACTTCCATACACTTAGCAGTTAATTAMTCCTCCACCAACCTGGGGAGAAACATTTTAGTGGTAATTTTCCCCACCCCAGCTGCTCCAGGCCCACCCTGAAAGAAGCAGGGAAAACTTGGGCTTGTTTTTATTGGTACCACACCTATGGCACCGAGCTCCACCCTGGAGGGAATTCCCACGGTAAATGCACGGCAAAGTACGGCAAACATTCAGCAAGCCCCGTAAATACAGTAGAAACCTTCATGAGTGTGCRCGGCTTTTTGGAATCTTTCCCCTTCTGAAGATTCTCTGTGCTGGTGCCTGTGACCGTCCTGCAGCCCAGCCGAGCTGTCTCTGCTCACTGCACAGAACTGTCACAGCCTTCACAGCTGCCTGGGACTGTGTGGTTTCCTTTTTTCCCCTGTCAAACAGTGAATAATGGGGTTTTCTCTGCTAAGACTAGAGTGGTCCGGTCTGTGCTTTTGTGTCTTGTGGTCAGATGGGCAGTGATATCTTTCCACCTGTAACTCTATCCTAATTGCCTTTCAATTACTACAGTGCAGATAATGGCAAAATTCCCTGCAGAWGAGACAGGACGAGTGATCCGCAAGCAGCTGAGGCAGGAGATGCTCTGTGTGCTCCGTGTGCCTCTCCCATCCCACCCAGTCCTGCCCGGCTCCCAGGGCCGGCCCGGTGAATGCCGTGGGATCTCCGCCTCTGGCTCAGCAAGGAGAAGTAAAGGCACCAAAATCCCCTCCTGGCTTCCCTGTTCCCAGACTTGTCCTCCATTCAAAAGTACCGTGTTTATAGWCAGTGTCACCGGCTGGGAACCCCCTGTCTTGCACAGTTTCCTTCCGCTTTTCTTCTTCCTGAAACGCCGTGCCTTTGTCATGCCACAACCACACAGCGTCCTCTGAGCAACAAAAAGAGAGAGCGCTCGGTGCAGCTCCATTCATGACGGTCTCTGCACTCTCTCCTCCCCGGGACACCCTTCTGGTAAGAGGAGGAGGTTGGAATGCTGCTTTTRTCCCCCAGCATTCACTCAGAACAATAGACAGTGCCTCAGGGAACAGCCAGWTTGTAAAACCCACAACATTTCGAACTTATTGGCCAAAATGTTCCTGATTTTAAGCAGATAAGGGGCAAGGAGAAAAAAACCTCAGCATGTAAATGGAGAAGATGTGCTGTACAACCAGCACTTAACTGCGTTTTTAGCTTTAATAGAAGTATAATTTTCACGAAGAGGAAAATCCCTTTAAATTCACAAAATCCCTCAAATTTGATTAGTCAGCTACAGGATCTGGAGAATTTGGGGCTATGAACACATCGGACTGGAAACCTTGGCTCTCCTCCACCTGCTTTCAGGGGGCCAGGTATTACCATGGACTGTGTGAAACARTCCATTCTAGCAAAGTTGAGCGCCCCTCTTCTGGAGGTCAGGGAGTATTTGCTCGCTGCTGAAGGGAAGCTGCTTTAGCCACAGGGCTGATTGCTTTCCTCTAGAAACCCCCCGAGGAGAAGCTGAGCAAGCTGAACCAGCRGATGCTGAGGCCATGGCAGTGCTTTCCTCCTAAAGCAGCTGTTGCCACATACGACTAATCAGAAGCAAACAAAAGGACAAAAAGGGCAAACAACCAAACAAAAAAGATTAAATGTGCCCAGGGAAATGTTGTTACCAAGGTCTCTTGCTGTGTTCAGCTGCAAGGCAAAGCTGGCTGAAAAAATGGGAGGAATGTGCCTTGTTTTCACAGSACTGCTGTGTATCCATCCTGCAGTTCCCATGGGATTGGTTTTCATTCTTTTCTTCTAAATAGCTTATCTGACTTTTAGATGTGTGTGTTTTCCACCCAGGTCCTGCAGGCCTGCTGGAAACATCCTCAAGTGTTTCCTCCTCAGGCAAATGAGTGGGGGAGGAGTGGGGGAGATSCAGCTGATACTTGGTCTGGGGGAAGATGTCTCAACTCAGCTCATGGACCAAACCTGCTTCTGCAGTGCTTCAGAGCAGCAGAGTGCTGCAGGGGGGTTAAATAGGACCAGGATGGGGGGCACAGCTCATTGTCACTGACCTTCCAATCAGTACGTGGCCCTCTGAGGCTGCACACTCCGTGGAACTCAGGTCCCAAAAATGTTTTCCACTTGAATCACTATGAAAGTGAATGAGAAGAGCCTTAGGGAAGTTCATGTGAACCAGAAAATGGCATAAAGCACCGTATATGCCTTGTTAAGCTGTGAGTGATTTCCCCCTGCCTGCCTGGAGACACCTCAGTGTATCTGTCCTCCTGGCCGGGCAGCTTGGTCCAAATCCGGACAGAGAGCAGCGGAGGGCACTGCCTGCCTGCATTAGGGAAGTGAGAAACTCATTAATAAGAGCCATCAGGTGCACTGTGTTCTCTTTGGTCGGGGTGATTCCCCAGAAAACCACAGCCCAGGCCAAACGGGTGTCTTGGCGCCGGCTCTGGCACGGCTCCACTGCTGCAGAGTTCCATGGGAGCTGCACCACAGCTCCCCCAGCTCCTACAGCAGCCAGGCACATGCAAGTGAAAAAAAAAAAAAAAAAGAAAAAAAAAAAAAAAAAAAAAGAAAAGGAGAGTGAGGACAAAAAGATAATCCTTCTGGCTGTTCCCAAGCCCAAGAGAAAGCCCTGCCTTCTCCCCAGTCTCTTTCTTCCAAACCCAAGAACAGGAAACACACCCTTTTCATTGCAAGTTACCATAGGAAACACTCCACTTTCTGAGAAAAAAWTCCAAACACATAAAAACAAGCAAACAAACAAAAWKTTTTTTAAAAGATTATCTGCATGCCACACCCATTTACACTGAAATGCAGTACACCCAGCCAGAACTGCATGAGCTTGATCTAGGTGTAATTTTGCTGGGATTATAGCCATTTCAGGCWAAGTCTTCCTCTGTTTCTCCCTGCCCTAGTCTACTTTGGCTGCCTGACAKTTGCATTCCCCCCAAACTCAGCTTCTGCATTTCTACCCCAACYCTGATCCTCACTGAGAAATTTTCCTGAGTTCTCACAGCTGTTGTGAGCAACTTCATGTAGTAACTTTCAAAACCAGGTTTTGTCTGGCARCTTAGCAACTCCACACTGACATGTGATTTTGGTCCTTCAAAGTGGGGTCTTCTCCCATTTCAGTATTTGGGTTTTCCTCCTCATAGCTCCTCTGCTGTGCCTGTGTTCAATGCAGCTTGTCACCGATTAGTGACTTCAAGGCAAATCCACGCTGTAGCTCTCTGCATTCGAAGGAAATGGAATAAAGAAGGGCATTGTTAGCTCAGCTATGACATAGTGTTCATGAAGCAGAGAAGAAAGATCAGCTGGAACTCTTGCCTTGTTGGCTCAGAGTGGAAGTGGTGGAACTGTCCTTGATGAGCAGCAGCAGGTCATGAGAGCTGAGTCACCAAGACACCTACCTGTCAGCAGGTGATTTGGGACATCAGCCATCTCTCCGAGGACCYGCACGTGTGGTGGCACGTGCTGCTCACATCACAGGGATTTAGCTGTGCACGTTACTGAGGAAATGGAGGGTGGCTGTCACACCACAGTTAGCATAAGAGGTGAAGGGAGTCCTGCTTATCATGAAGGACAGGTACTTTTACTTTCAGTGCTGTTTTTGTTTGTACAGCCTGGGTGTAGGCAGGAACCTCACAAAAACAAGATTGCAAAAGGAACATTTCTTTTGTGGAAGGAACATGGAATTTCCCAAGGTAAGAGCAGCAGGTTTAAGTGATTGCATTTCCATCGAGCAGCTGGCATCCTTTCCAGTGCCCCTCCTCCTCTCCAGCCTTGCCGCCTTGCAGGCTGAGGATGGCTGCGGCTCCTCTGGCTCACAGCCAGCCCTGGAGCTCTGTGCCCGTCTGTCTGGAGCCAGACCTGTTCTCAGGGGGAGCCTTGAACGTGACAGAGGCAGCACCTGTGCACTGAGAGAGCTGTGCCTCTCCTCTCCTCTCCTCTCCTCTCCTCTCCTCTCCTCTCCTCTCCTCTCCTCTCCT
>NW_026623232.1:3160761-3225106 GCF_030028575.1 Malurus melanocephalus
CTCCTCTCCTCTCCGGGACTGCAGGGCACTGCAAATCGATGCTGCTTTGCTAAGGTTAAGCACTGAGAGCCAGCAGACTCTTCCCATATTTTCAATTTTCTCTGTTTCAATAGAGCAGACACTGGTTTGTGCCAGTTGCTGTTTTGCCTGGCAGTTTCTCATGGCAGCCCCATCTCCCAGCATGACCAACATCTATTTCCCTGGTGTGCTCCTGACCTTGATTGCTCACCTGAGGGGACCCCTCCTACCTCCAGCCTGCTCTGTGCTCCCAGATATTCCTGCTGGCTTCTCTTGCTCATTCCATGATAAGCCTTCAAGGCCCTCTCTGTCTTTTTATATAGGAAGTGCACAAACTGCACCTCTCCTTTCCTCTAGGCTCAGCAAAAGCCTCTTTGCCTGCTGCTAGGAAGGCTTGCTGCTGCGGCTGCCTGCCCTGGCAATTTGGTGGATTTCTAGGTGGGTTTTCCTGCATGGTTTGGGCCACAAGGACTTTTTTTCTTCTGGACCCAGCTCTAGAAGAGGTTTCCAGTCTCCCTGCTCTAACTTACCCCTCCCACTGGAGGTTTATCCCSCTCAGATGGCTGGTGGAGTAATAATTAGAGTGCCCTGTGTTTGCTTTGAGCAAAATTACACAGGTTAATTTAAACAAAGGCACCCTGACTTGTTCTGTCTGAGCTGATCTAGGGGAAGGCTCCTGCAATCCTCTCTCCAGCTGTGATGTGGTGCTGTGGCAGCCAGGCAGACCAGGGCCATCAGCTCTTCCACCTCAAAGCTGGGGCTGAGTAAACCCTCTCCTCTGCTGCCCTCCTCCACGAGGGGCAGAACCAAAGCAGCTGGGTGCTGAGCTGAGGTGCTCAGCTAAGGAGCTTGGCTGGAAGCACTGCTCACAGGTTCTGCTACAAGATCTGCCTGTCTTAACACCCCGACTCCTGAGTSGGCCAGAGCTGGCTGTTCCTCAGCTCTGGTGTGAACAGCACTGGCTTTTGCAGCATTCCTGTTTCCCTCCTGGAATATGCCAGAGGCAACACTCTTCACGGTGRACATGATTAACTTCCAGCTAGGCAATCCACCTGAGAAATGGGGTTCTTCTCCTGCAGTGCAAAGGCTGCCAGGCACATTTCCACCGAAATGAAGACTGACCTCCAGTAGGAGAGTGAGAAGAGGGGACAGGCTGTCTCCTTCCCTAATGCCAGAGATTCAGGGTGGTGGCACAGGGTCAGGCACACAGTACAAGAGTGTGGGATTGGATTGTTTGGCCAGGAAGGAGTAAAGATCCAGCAGTCCTTGAGCGGGCTCATCGAAAGGTCCTGTCCTTGGGTGAGGTGTGCACCCACACAGAGCCCTGGCTGTCCAAGCCAAACAGAGAGAAGCCACCAGTGAATTGTACACRTTGCAGGAGGTATGGAGCTGTGAGCACAGGCATTCCAGATGCTGGCTTTGGRTACTGCCTTTCACAGCCAATCAGCATCCTGATTTAGGGTTTTAAATCTCTTCTGGGATCCATGCTCAAGTGCTGATTTCCACTACTGGACAGAAAGTATTTTTCCTGAAGCTGTGATGAAATAGGTGCTGCATTCCTGTGGCAATGCACTTCTGTTGGCCGTGCAGCATAAGCCYCAACTGGGGTTGGATTGTTCTGCTCTTACTTCTCCTGCTGCTGTTGAGATAGACACCAACATGGGCAGAAGCATCTTTCTGCCCTACTGGCTGCCTAAGAGCCCAAGCAATGGTGAGGTTATTTATATCCCAGTATTTCCAGCACCAGTCATAGCTGAAGACAGCACACCAGACTGGAAAGACCTCTGGGCTGGTGATTGGGATGGCCTTATTAAGTGTCAAACTCAGCCTGCTGCTCAGTGAGCTGTTTTYTTYGTGTAACCCAGTGTCYCTGACACAGCTTGCAATAGCCTGGCTGGCAAATCAATTGCAGCACAGAGGGCAATGTGAGCAGCTCCTTCAGTGGCTCCATGTGTGCCCAAGGTTAATCATCCCTGGCATTAATGATGGGTTTGCTCATCTCCGAGGATGAGGCCTGTTTTGCGGTATARGTGTAATCAAACATGAGTTCAGATGGCCCCAAGCACATCTTGGATTGTCACATTGTGCAAGTGCCCAGAGACCATGTGCAGGTACTGGAGGGCCTGACAGGTAAACGTGCTGGGGCTGACGGAGGTGAGTGACCTCGGAACCTGTCACCACATCCTGGATGCTGAGGATGTTGTTGCAAAACCTCCTGTCAGGGGCTTCCCTGCTCCTGTAACTTCCGGCAGTCCCTTCCTGCAGGGCGGTCTCTGGTGGCCAGCAGAGGCTGCCAGCTCCTGTGCCAAGGCTTCTAGGAACAGACTGGTTTATCTCCTCCAAGCTGTTAAATCTAATCAAACAAAAGACAAGAGTTTGGTGAGCTGAGAAACCTGCTTTGCACAGGAACTCGTGTGGTCAGAGTGTCAGCTGTCAGAAGCCAGGACTGGCCATGGCTGGCAGCTCCAGGGGGGTAATGGGCTGGGAGGAAGAGGGAGAGCATTGGGATTGAAACAGCAAAAGCACACCCTCCTTGTGTGTGTCTCTGCAGGCTGGGTGCATGCCTGTGTCCCAGCACTGGCATCGCTGTGTGGCTGGAGTGTGTCCTGAGAGCTGTATCCAGCCTGATGGTCTGTGGTGTAGGTGATTTTATTCGGGTGATAGAAACGTTTGGGGACAGGGGAATTCCCAGCTTTTCATGTCATTTGAGTGCAAATTTTTTGACAACAGAGGAAGTTGTGGCAAAATTAATGACAGGCTGTTCCATGCAYGGATGTCGCTGCTGAATTAGTTGCAATTTTCTGTCCAAACCAGGGCTCGGTYGATCCCTGGCAGGCCCTCTGCAGGGGAGAATTCCTCTGACCTTTTCCCTGGACATGATCCACTCRGCACAGACCAGTAACCCTGAGCTGACATTGAGCAACCCCAGCAAAACAGCAGCTGTGTCCAGTCACCTGAGTGTTTGGAAATCCTGGACTCTCGATTGCACAAAGTGCAGCCGATGTGCCCTGGCCGTACGGGGCAGACTGTCCCTTCGTGTGCCCGAGATCCCAAGATGTAACCTGCCAAGCTTCCCACATTCACACAGCTTCCCTCAGCACAGGAACCTTTATGTCAGGCCAGGAAACCCCAAACAGAAATAGGGCAACCCCTGCCTGCCCAAGCGACGTGCTGGGATTTCTCCCCAGCAGTGCACTGTGGGTGTTTCGCAGCAAACCATGACCCAGCTTGCTCGCAGCGAGTCACATGCTTTGCCTGGCCCCCGAGCCCAAGCCTTGCGCTGGGATCCAGCTTTGCAGGCAGCCTGCAGAGGCAGGCCCAGCAGCATACCTGGCTCCAGCTGCGGGGCCAAGGGCTGCAGATCCTGGATGCTTTGGCAGGGAGCCATGGCTGACGTGYGGGGCAGCCTGCCCCACAAGAGCTTCACGTTTCAGCAGGCAGGAGAAGGCTGAAGCGGTGGGGGGTGTTAGTGTACGGTTCAGCTCCAGCCTTGTGTCCCCTAAGCCTTGCTCAAAGCATATCTAGATTAAAGATGCTGGATTCTTCTAGCAAGATATCTAATCCTCTTCTGAGGGGCTGCACCCATGGGGAGCTGTGGTTATGCATTTTCCAGTAGATGAGAGAGGGGCAAAATATTCCATCTGTTCCCGCTGTCCTCTGTCCTTCTATGCAGTATGGGTTTCTGTATCTGTATTACAGTACTGTCTTACAGAGCCCTGGAGCAAGCCTTGCTCAGTTATTCTGTTATGGGAAAAGGACAATCTGCTGTCCTAGGCTGTGCTTCTTTCTGTGCTTCTTTCTGTGTGCCTCAGATTAGGGGGACAAAAGCAGAGAACATGGAAAACATTTTTCACAGAACAGATCTGTCATGACCTCTGATCCTGAGYGAGCTCCTTTGCACACCTGTGGCTGGGTGTGCACCTCTGCCTTTGACATTCCCCTTTGCTTGTGTGGGCAGCCCCTTGCTCTCTGTTCAGGGCAGAGACGTGCTCCATGGACTCGTGCAAGCCGGCAGGCACACAGCAGTGGGGTGATGCAATGCTTATCACTGCCACGCTTACACCTTTCCAAGGAGCTGGGCTTTTATCTCCAAGCACCACATCCCACTGCCCTTTTGCCTCTGTACACGCGGAAAAGGTCTCTGTAAGGAGGAACTGGATTGTCTGGAAAATATCCTGCAATTCACACTGCTTCTGGGCAACTCCTCTGTGTGGCTCTGCACTTGCTAAGACATGGTAAACAAATCTCCAAGGAGTGGCTGGAAAGAGAGATGGGCTTTTTCTGTAGAAACAACTTGGTGCAGGGAAGGAGAACACAGCAGGGAYCTGAGATGGAAACAGGAAGACCTGTCACTGCTTTATGTGTTTTACTCTGAGAGCAGCAGTCRTTTTCTGTACTTCCCTTAGAAGAACGAAAAGGCAAAGATGATTCATGTCCCAATCCCCAGCTCAGCCTTGAAGCAGCAGTAGTGTGACTAAGGTCCTTGCTGCACCATTTCTTTCTCCATCTGATGCCGAGAAGGTCATAGCAGGGCAGATTGTGATTAAGTGGAATTTCTCAGTGTTGAAAGACGTTTGAGATTAGTCCCGGTGATTAATAAAATTACTTGGGGGCCATAGGAAAATCTGATCCTATACATTTTTTCTGAAGAGCACAAACCTTTTGAAAGTCCCGTGTGTGAAAGCTCAGAGAGCAGCATTTGCATTGGGTGCCTCTGCCAGCAAAGCTGAGCAAAGGTGAAACCCGTCATACCGCAGGGCCCCTGCCCAGCAAGAAATCCTCCTGAATTTCCACATAGCTCCGGTTACTGGAGTCCACAGCCTTTTACTTACCTTACTGCACATTGCTGGAGGAAGTCTGCTCATTTAGTRGAGCCTAAAGCACGTGAGAGAGGCCCAGTGCACAGAAACAGCCCAAATCCTGCCTGTCCCAGCAGAAATCAAAGCAGGTATGCTTGTAGCTGCTTTAACACTGCAGCTGATGGTTTTCGCAGTTCATGTTCCTCGTGGCTCTGCATGGGAGAGGACAGGTAGCAACTGTGCTCCAGGCARCTCTGCAAATATCTCTTTAAAGGCAGTCCCTGCCCTGGGGAGTTTGCAGCCCARAGATGGGGCAGAGAAGCTGTGGGGCAGAAGCTTGTGTGGGCTGTGGCTCCATGTCCTGCAGCAACATTTTGTGTCTGCTGGTTTGTGGTGCCCTAAGGGGCACATGCAACCTGCCTGGGTRAGGAGCAGCAGAGCTGGATGGGGTGGCAGTGGCTTTGCCCCMGTTACACACATGATGAACAGCAGAGATGGAGCCAGAGGTGGCCATTGTCTGACTGTGCCRCATTACTTTTGAAAACAGGTGATGTTTTACTTTCTCGTTGTCCTCAGTGGTGTTAAGGAACAGACAGAGTTCTATGCTGCAGCATAGATCACTGACTATCTGTACCTAATTTTCCTGTTGGGGACTGAGTACATTTGTACTGTTAGTATTTTAAGTGGCTAATACCACATTCAGTCAGACTCACTGCTGTTACTACAATTCCTTATTTAAATTACTGGCTGTTTGCTTTTGTAACAAAAACATCTCTTTCCCTCTCCGTCATTCCTTTGCTATTGATCAGCCTGTTCTGTCCTGTCTTCTCAAAGGGAGATTTTCTGTCAGGACATCTGCAGCCCCAGTTGGCAGAAGCTGGAAGCACAGAGCTCTTGCAGAGGAGGCCCTTTCTGGGGACTTTCAAAAGTGTGCCAGCAGCATGTCTGGCATTGTGTGTGACATCTGTGAGGTGCTGTGTAGGGACAGAGGGCCCAGCAGGCTGCCAGTTRCCAAAAGGGAGATGCACTGGGTTTGTGCAGGAGTTAGTTCATTGGGTGTATGATTAGAGCTCTGTAAGGAATGATTTAGCTATCAGCTGTAAGAGGGACAGAGACACCAGTGCAGCTGCTGCACCACACGAGAAGAATCATCCCATCTGCAGCTTGATGCAGCTCGTGCCACATACACACAGTTCAAACAATTTCTTCCTTCTGCATCGCTTGTAAGGCAGCCATGCGTGTGGAGCTCTCTCTTTTAAGCGCAGATCTTCAGATCATCTTTTGATCCTGTCTGAGTAGGAGTGGAAAAAAAACCCAACTGGTGTAGGTGGGATAAAGGCTCATGACTTTTCAGCCAGGGGAGAGGTCAGTCACTGCAGCAAAATCCATGTCAATCACAAGGCACAACAATACATTTCAGGGACCACAGGGCTAAGCATGTTCCCTGCTGAATCTTAGATATTGCAGATATTTGCATGTATCACCACTGCTTCTTTTCCTAACCTCTGCTTCATACAAAAAAAAAAAAAAAAAAAAAAAAAAAAAAAAAAAAAAAAAAAAAAAGTTAAAATGAAATTCCTTCCATGCAAAGCAGCTCCATTGCTGTGCCAGCTTTCACTTTGCCTTCTGAAGAGTTCTTGGAGGCTCAGTTCAGGGGAGGTGAGCTGCTCCATTCACTGGAGGTTAAAAGCACAAGGAGCCTCTCTGCTTTAACCCTTTAAAGGGGGCTTTTCTGCAGTGCTTGCTCTCATTTTGAAGCTGGCTTGCTTCTGAATGTCATGACTGTTTATATCCACTGCAGGATCTGTGTGCCCTGAACTCTGGATTTTCACACTCTGGTGACAGATGAGGTTAAATGGGACCATGCTCTGCACATTTCATTGATCTCACATGTCTTGTCAGCAGAATAGCTACAGACACAACATTTTTCTTATGGTTGAGATGTTGAGAAGCAATCTGTGGTGGTRTTTCACGATGAATTGCTTGCAACACCAGGGACTTGTCTCCAGGAAGAGGACACACTGAGCTGCATTTGCTTTGTTGCTGAATGAAAGCACCTGCATGGGAAATACTTAACATTCTCTGGGGGATGCACATTGGCATGACATCGTGGGTTGAATCAGTGTCCAGATATCTTCCAAGTCCTGGGCAGGACACTGGTTGGTGTCAGAATCAGCATCAGTTTACAATCCAAAAGTTGTACACCTGACACAGATTGTGTTGCAGCCCCAAAACCTTCAGCACAGAAGTGTCCAACGGATCAATTTTGAAAATTGATGAGCTGAGTTTTCTTCCTGGTATATTTAGAGCAGCCAAAAGGTGAAGTCAGTGGGTAGAAGGAATAGGTGAAGGGGGCTGGATGCAGGGAGGTTGAGAGAAAGCAGAGCCAAGCAGACCTGATGGAAGGCTGCTAGCTGTAAGGCTAAACGAAGACTTGCCCGTATGCAAGCATAAGGAGTTTAATAGCTATTATATGGATGGTAATTGGATGCAAATTTGGGGCTTGGCTTTTCAGCCCCAGGATGGAGGTATGTCCAGTTCACATGACTCAGAAAAAGAGTGGGAGAGGAAATTCTGCTATGTCGCAATCACAAAAGCTGAAGAGAAACATTTTTCAGGTGAGTGAGAAAATAAACATCTGAAGTTTCCAATGAGTAAGAAAAAAATGGAATAAATTCTTGTATTCTGAGTCTAAAGACATAATCTGTTTCACGTGGGAAGTCCTTAATATGGTTTTAGTCATAAATATTTTTTTTAAAAAATTCATTGTTTCTAACTAAAAGCAGAGCAAAACATCTGATAGGAAGAAATGGGCCACCAGGAGGGCCAGGAGTTGGACTCAATGATCCTTCCCTTCCACCTCAGCGTATTCTGTGATTCTGTGATTTCATTTGCAAAACAGAAAAAAATGGCTATTTTGAATCATTCAACTTGCTCTTAAATTTGAGAGAAGTATCAGATATCTGATATCTCCAATATCTGGAGTTACTGGCACTCGTTCCCAGGATGCTGCAGAGCATCTGTGCTCACATTTTCTACACTTACACACATGTCTTTGAAAGAAATATCTGTGGTCCTACTAGTGGCAGGGAGCTGCCATGTGATCTAATGTGACACTCTGATTTTGTACAGTGCATGGATGCAGCTGGGTCCTCAGCCTTCTGCCCCTCAGTACAGCTGTTTTTAGGGAGAGGCTTCCCAGAGCACCATGCCTAGGAAGGCTTGCTTGGTCATGGCACCTTGTGTCAGGGACTGCTCCTGGAAGGAAGCCAGCTGCCAAGTAAACKGCGTGGTTTCCCTTTTCTGCTTTGCATGGACTTCCCTGAAAAAGGAAACAGAATTATCAGTTCCTTACTTCATGAGTCCCTCAGATACAGGATTTTCTCGTGGAGGGAAGTGGGTGATCAGATCACCTTGGCAGTCAAGCAGTGTGGAGAAGAGAAACTGRAATTTATTGTCATCAGTCAGAGAGGGAAGGCAGATGTCAGTTGTGACTCCTGGGGGCAAGGCTGCACAGGCAGGAGCAAATAGAGGTCTGGGGTGGATGGACAGACAGAAGATGTTGTGTGTTTTACTAACTTTTTTTTTTTTTTTTCCTCTAGCAGCCTAATTCATGGACTGTTGGAGAGGAGGAAGAGATCAAGTATGCTGAAGGGGGTTTGAATTCCCCGCCTTGGGAGTGTTTTCCCCAAGCTATGCTTGGCACAGCCTGGGTTAAGTAGCCTCCATTCAGCTTGGGGGAGGGTTGGTTCGTTTGTTTGCTGGAGCAAAACATCTCAGAGAAGATGCTGCCAGAGGTCAGGTCTAAGTTTTTGGAAGAAATCCAGAAACATCAGCCTTGACGCACACCGGAATGGAAACCCATCCACTTAGTAAAAATGGAAAGAAAAGGGTGGTTTCACTGGCTGGGCAGCCATCCTTCACGACTTTCGGTCCTCCTCAGCTCAGTACGCATGCAGAGCTGCCACTGAGGTGTGCTGCGTCCTTTTCCCACGCAGAGAGGGAAAACATCACACGSTCCTCTCTCGCTGCAGGAGCAAACACCGGGGCCCGGCTCTCTTTTCCCACTGCTCCCTGCTCCTCGGGGGGGCTGCCTCTCACTTGACCCCTGAGCACTCCCCAGTGAGAACAAAGCGTCGCTCACTCAGTGTTCTGGAGAGCCTTGGGAAACTCCCTCCTTCAAGCTACTGAAATCCAGAAGTAATAATTAACCAGCTAAAATGTTGCACTGTAATTGTAGCTGTGTGCCCTTCAAGGAGTGCATGCATGTTAAAAATATTTGTGTTTTAAGGCTCTTTCTTGAACTATACGTTTGCTCATATTGCGCTTTCAGCTGGAGAGATGAAAAGCTTCCTTTGAAAGATGCACAGGAGAATTAATCTGAACYGGCTAAAACTGTGAATGGGAAAAGGATGTAAATTAAAGGGGTGCAGGCTTGTTCCTTCAGAGTAAGGAAGCCCCTGGAGCAGGCAGGAGGCTGCACTCCCGCAGCCGGAGAGGAAATGGAGCTCGGTGCCATGGCTTATGGCCTTGGTAACAGGGTAAAACTGCACAAAGGAGTGAGCAGGGAAAATCCCAGCTCTCTTCTGACAGGACTGGAAAGTCCTGTTTGGAAAATTGGATGAGCAGACAGTCCTGGGAAAGTCTGAGCGCTGGATCATGGCAAGGGCAGGCAGTCAAACCTCCAGGGCATCAGGGGGAGTTTCTGTTTCAACCCCTCTGGACTTAAACTTCTTGCATTATGGCCTGATAAATGTGTCAGCATTTAAAGGGAACCTTTTGTTCCTGTTAACGCTTCAGAAAAGGGACAGGGAGGTGCGAGATGCCAGAGCTGCGAGCGGCATTTGCTGGGGAAGGGCAGAGCTGTCCGGGTCACGTCAGGGGGCAGGGCTTTGCCGCTCCTCATCCCTCGGGATGCTCTGCACTTCTCAATCTTCAGCCAAGCGCTCCTGCTGGGAGGGCACCAATGCTGGAAAAAGACCCTTCCATGAACAGAGGGTAGCCATTCCTCCAGGCAGAGATTCTTCCCTGCCACCCCTACACTCTGTTTTGCAATTCTTATTTCTAGGAACAACCMGATGCTTAATTATTTTCACAGCTCAGCTTCCACAGAAAAATGATCTGTGCTGGGCCTCTGCTTGGCCCACAGTYCACTATCATTAAAGATTTCCCATTAAAAGAAATGATTCTTGTCCTCCTCCTTGGAGATCACAGTGTCTTTCCCTGTTTTTGGGTTTTTGTTATTTTTTCTAGTTTCACCTTTTCCTTTCCTCACTCAATCATCTTGCTCATCCAAATCTGAACTGAAGCTCTGGGGCAAAGTCAGCAGCAGTGAGGCTGCCAGTCTTGGGGATAGGTTAAGGGTCCTGGTGACCTCTCTGCCTTCTGGGGCATCAAGTCCTGCAGGGGCAGGCAGGTAGATGTGTCCACCAGCTGCATGCAGGACACGTGGCTGCTAAACACTGTCTGTTGGCCCCTGCCTTCACCTGTAGTCCTTCTTCATGTGTAAAATGCTAATCAGTCAATAGGGACCCCTTYGTAATGTCAAAAGTCTGAAGGGAGGAGGAAGACAGCAAGGTTAAGGCCTCTAAGTTAGACCTCTCTCCATGCAGGAAGCAGAGACACCCACATCTGTGTGTCAACCAGCTCACCCAGCCCAAGCAGTGTGCAAGGAGCACATTTGTGCTGCCCCATGACCCCATGGCAGAATGAGCAGGTGGGGAGGATGGTGAAAGCTGTCTGCTCACGGCTGCAGAGATCAGGCTGGCACTGGAGCCAGAGGGAGAGTGAAGCCTCCCTGTGCATGTGCCTAGGTGCAGGGCTGCTTTTTGCCCTTGCTTTTTACACTTTCCAAAGCTGCAGGGAATGGCAGAGAAGAGTTCTGAATTGCTGGTGGAAAAATCAGGCCCTGGGCTCTGCTGTCCAATGTCTCCACCCTGGCAAGTCTGTATTTTATCTGTTCTTGAGGAATCCAGGGCTGATGCTGAGAAGGCTGCAAGGTGCTGAAGGTGGCATCTTGGTTGTGGTTGGGGTGAAAAAGGTTTACAGTGAGCTGGAATGTGAGGAGGGTGTGGAAGGAAATGAGGAGTTTTGTTCTTCGTGTGCAATATAAGGAAGTATGGGAATATCCCTTTGGGATTATCGCCGAGATTTACAAGAATGGGCAGCAGGGAAAGGCTGGAAACAAAAGTGTAACCTCATGCTGTGTAATGTAATGACGAGTGAATGAGTTGGTGCTGCAGGTGAAGAGGGAGGGGGGGACACGTGGAAAAGGAGGAAGGGAGAAAARAACAGGCAGAGGCAGATACGAGTGCCAAGGGCAATAAAAGCAGAGGACACAGGCATGGCAGGGGCTGAGGAAAGTGAGCAGGCTCATGGAGAGAGGACCAGTTAGGAAACTAAACCTGAGCTTCACAGGACCTCAACATGCAGCAGCATGGCTGCACCTGAAGCTTGCAGAGCCGCACAGGCCAGATGGCAAAGGTGCTGGGATGGAATTTTGAGYCCTGGATCAGTGTGGGGAGGCACTGGCAGTAGAAGCAAGAACAAGCTAGTGTGYTCTGCAAATAGCAGCCATGCTGTCTGAACAAATAAAAAAGGTGGTGCTGGAAGAATAAATGCATAAGGAGCTCTTGCTCTGTGTCCTACAAATGGGACCATGCAACATATCTGCCAGAGTGCCAAGAGGACAGCATGAAGGCAGGTCATTACCAAAACCACTCTCAGAGGATCTTTCTAAAGGCCTAGGTGTGGAAAGGGCAGACAGGGTGGACATGCAGCAGTTAAGGGCACACRTTCAAAACTGGGGGTGCCAGGGGATGTCCTGCAGTGGATAATCTTCCCATATCATCACGTAAACAGACAAAGCTCTCCAGTGAGTAATCCTGCACTAGCAACGCACAAATACACAACATGTCCCAACCTATTTTGCTAACAAACATATTCTCACATTAATCTCTGTCTTCTTGCTTTACTCTGGTTCCTCTGCTTATGTTAGGTGGTTACTTTTGCATGATGGGTGGAGGCAAACAGTAGCAAAACCTGCATGTGGTATTTCAGCAATGATTTGTTTAGCTGCAAAACTTCCTCATACAGTAGAACATTTGCCTAATTTATTAAATCATTGCAGAATTCTTGTAAGCAGTGCCTTTCTAGAYACTGTTTGTCTAAATACTGCATTGGGCAGCAGAGAATATACCACTGCCTCTGAAACTACTTGRCCAGCCTGGTACTACTGATAAGTGCRTTTTTTCTCCATCCCTCTGGCCTTCAAATGAGAAGTATTTGCATTCAGATGGTATCTATTTAAATATTTGCATACCTGGTCCAGCCGTGTACACAAGGACTTTCAGTGCACTGATAGCTATAGCTGTTGAATGCCTCTGCAGGGCCTTGACAGCATTTCCAGCTCCTGTTTTGCAAGGGGAAACTGAAATGAGGAACATTGCCGTTTCCATTTCCAGCTGTGGAATCACTTGGGATTTGCTGGTGAAAAACCTGTAGCAGCAAGTGAGCAAACTCCCACAGTCACTACTCTCACAGTCACTAATCTCAGCTCAGATTTTGTGGCTGGTCAGAGTGCAGGGTGAGTTCCCAACAAGAAGGTTTTGGCAGATTCTTATCCAGTCCCACAAYTGGAAAATGCAGGTTTGCAATGCAGATGTGGCTGTGTCTGCCAGAAGGAAATTTCAGTGCAGATACCTGCGTCCTGCTCATGCAATGAGAGTAGAAGAGAAACAAAAATTACTCCAGATGACAATTTTATATTATCCTTTCCACTGTGGTCTCTGGCTCCCATGCAAATTAGGAAGCTGCGGTGTTCTTCCTTGTATCAGYGAGCCCCTTAGAGCAGATCACATGTCAGGAGCCCTTCGGGAAGAGCAGGGCAGAAAAAGGAATGGGTGTCCCTGAGCAACCTGGGGCCACAGTGTTCTCCAACAGCCTGAGCTGGGCCAGGTGCCAGCAGCACAGAATTCCCCTGGCCAACACTCTTGGCAGATTTCCATCCTGCGTCAGCAGCTCTGCTGCTCCCATCTCCATCCAGGRTGTACGGCATAAACAGGGYATGGACACCCTTTACACAACCCATCCTTTACACGGACACACAACCAGCTCAAAAATCTGTGGCTGGAAGTACTCCTGCACTGTGATGCACTGCCAGCAGATAAGTAAGTGGAGGAGAGGATTTGGGCAAAGTGATTCTGTCTGCCTGAATGCTGGAGAGAAACCGGAGGAGTAACTGAAGCGGTAAAAGCCACATCCTTCACTGCTGTGGATTGGACAGAGCTGTAGCTCCTGCAGTGGTGATGCCCCGTGCCTGAAGCTCAAGGCACGCAAGGCAGCAGCACGTGTCCTGTGTCCCGGGAGGTGTTCCCTCTTCCCACGGAAATCCCCTTTGGAAATTCCAAAGGTGTCACAGTTCAAACCGAAGCTGGGCCAGGTGATAAACAAGAGGTGAGCAGACATGGGGCTGTGCTGCAAAATTCCAGCCTCCCCTGGAAAGAGCTACAAAGTATTGGAGCTGGAACAAAAAGTGCCATGAGGGCAGGGGGGTGGGTGCTGCCAAAACCAACCTAAAAACCCCTCTCTAGTGGGCTGGCAGCCTTGTGCTGGGAGAGAGGGGGAATCCCAGCACCACAATCCGCCTGCTGCAGCGGGTGCAGGAAACAACACCTACGTYTGCTTCCAAAATTAGCTGCAGCAGAAGGGCTGAGAGCTGCAAGCTGCTTAGATGTCTTATCACTTCTGAGGTGAATCACCTAAAACCCAAGACTGTGACCCCAYTGGGCTACTAGGTGTTACATGTTTCTTAAAAAGCAAACCAGGTGGATTCCCACGATCTCAGGGAGATGGGCAATGAACCATTTCACAGACTAGGTATGGCAATTTGACTTTTTTTAATAAATACATAGCTCACATGTAACAAAATAATTAAAAACAAAGAATGTACAKTATTTACACAATATACAATTGCTAAAAAGTGTAGCAATTATGACACACATGGTGTGAAACACACTTTTCCAATGCCCACAGTTAACACTATTGCTACTTTCTCCTAAGAACCAAGAGGTCACCAGTCCCTTGGTCTCACTCCTCAACCTGGGACGCCCCACGGAGAGCAGCTGAGGTCAGTTAGTAAGGACCGCACTGCCACCAGCCCAACGCAAATTAACACGCAGAGTCTCTGAGAAGGGGTGCTGGCAGGAGTCCACCTTGCCACGGAAGGACATGTTCCCTCTAGTACTTAATGCCACAAGAAAGCTCCCTGTAATGAGCAGGTTGGATGTGCAGTCTGTTACCTTCGCAGGGCTGAGAAGATTGGCTATGTGGCTCTTTATCAAGTGGTGTGAATAATCACAGATTTGTACTGATGTTACACATCCCACTCCTGTATTTAAACACAAGGCAGATTCTGGAACTGTCCTGTTACAATTATGCGCTCCTYCTCCTTGCTGGGCAGCGTAGCATTTCCTTTCTCTTTTTTCTCTCCACACTGTGACTTTCTTTTTAAATGAAGAAAGTCAGTCCTTTTTCTATATGCATAGTCACTTCTTTTCACAGAAAACTCTGCTTTAAAAAGCTAGCTGTCGTCCTCCAATAAGGCAGTCATCATATATAAGCTACAAGAAAAAAAAAAAAAAAAGCTGTTAATGCAAAAATCTTACTTAAAGTATCATATCCACTCYGGGATAACAGCCAAATTCTGCATGCCCAGACTTCAGCTGTGTATAAATTTCTATACCAAAATGGTTACATATACCATTTAATGCAGGACCCAGAATGTTAGAAAAACAAATGCTGGGGAGGAGAAAACCACCCACTAACTTGAATTTTATTACATGAGGTCCTGCGTCAGCCACAGAACGGTGCTCAGAGAACCATGTCACATGAAGTTAACCTCCATTTCCTCATGTTATTTTTTACATTTTATTCTTACTCTATTTATATGCTTGCCCCATCAGTCATTTTGCTGATTGTCGATAGCATAATCTTCTGTATACCTATCTGTTACACTGGGGCGTGCTATCAGAGCAACACAAAAAAAAACCCTACACAGGACAGGATTTTCCTCTTCTCCTGAAAAGGTGAAAMCAGCTACTTACTTCATCCTCTGTGAGTTCAGGCTCCGATTCACTGCTCTCTTCATCCTCACTTTCTGGCAACATCTGCAGGTCAGCTGTGGTCAGCTGCTTCAGCTGTTCCTGTATGCTTGCGTTGTYTCTTCCCCATGTGAGCTGATAGGGGGAATAGCCCTGATAGGTCACTTTGTTCACGTCTGCCCCATGTTTCACCAAAAGTGACACTAGGTCTGAGTTCTGCAGGTCGACTGCCAAATGTAGTGCTGTTCTGCCATTGCAYGGCTCCTGTGTGAAAATAGCATAAGGTTTAGCATGTTAGCAGAGGCACAGCCATTGTCCCATCTGTTGATTCTTAACACTACAGAGCCCCAYTCAGTTAAATTCATGGTACACATTACATACCTGTGCATTTACATCAGCTCCCAAGGAYAGCAGATACTCAACAATAGCCAGGTATCCTTGAATAGATGCCAAATGAAGACATGTATGTCCTGAAAAACATAAAAGGGAAAACTTGAGCAAGTCTAACTCAATGCCTCATCATTACTGAAAAGTCAAGATGATAGACCAGAATGATATCTAAATTTGCAATTCATCCATGGCAAAAGGGTGTTTTTCAGAAGAGCTTTCCAGCCCCCAGTGAGTATGAATAACAGGATTGGATTTTGGAAAGATTTCTTGGAAGTTTTATTCCAGTTTTTGACTGCAATTTATTAGAACCAAAAAAAGGAGGAGCATGGCACAGGTACTCACTAAAAATGCAAAATTCAAAGCCACGAGAGACTATAATCAACAGTGAGAAGGCCTATAAGACAGTTCCCTTTTAAAGAAATCAGACACTGCTGCATGCTTTGGGCTCCTCAACTCTCAAACGGRCATAATAATCCTTCCTCTGCTTCCCCAGATGTCTTTGAGATCTACTGGAGACCATCCTACCCTCAGCACAGCAGACCAAGATCAGGTGTTGAGGTGTGTGCCCGTACCATTGTAGTTGGTTGCCTGCAGGACAGCGAGGAGATGGTGTGGCTGGCAGTGCTGCGTGAGCACGCTGACGCTCCTGAGGGAGCCCTGCTGGCAGGCAATGTGCAGGGGGGTGTTTCCTCGGAAGTCCCTGATTTCCAGGTCACATCCGGCCTTCAGAAGATGCTCAGCGATTTCGGGCTGATCAGTTATCACTGCCAGGTGAAGAGGAGTCTGCAAGTGGAAGAGCAAAAGCAGACTGTAAGTTACATCACGAACTTGGCAGCAACACTGGACAAGCAGACCTCGATCACTTGGTGATTKGTGCCACCAAATAAAAGCACGCCCCATAAACTCAGTTCTTTGTGCTTCCCAAGTTGTTGTATAGTTGCCCATTCATCTGGAAGTGATGAACTTAGGGCTCTCTGGATAAACCAACAGTCAGTTGGTATGAAGGCTATCATTAACGTCTCTATAAAGAGGGATGCAAACCATTGCATCATATTTGAAAAATGCAGGCGTCAAATGCCACTCTCTCAGGGGAGAGGAAGCACTGTACCAATACCCGCTGGAACCAGCTGGGGACTTTCCTGAATGTAGGCTTTGATTCAATTGATTCCGTAAGTTAAAACAAAAAAACTTAAAAGGACTTTTTTGGGGGAATTCCCCAGAAGGATTGTGTGGGTGTGCCAGGGGCTGATCCGGATTTGGGGCTGTCGAGGTGAAAGTACCTGGCTGAGGTTGTTCTGGAAGTTCAGGAAAGCCCGGTCACCGGCTGCCTGCTGGATCACCTCCAGGCTCAGGGCTTTTTCCTCGTGAATAATGGCCAAGTGCAGAAAACTGAAGGGGGCAAAAAAGGAATAATGAAGCGAGACGCGTTATGCCCCCGACGCCACGCTGAGCCCCGGGAGGGCGGGCAGGCCCGGCCGGGTCACGCGCGGGTGTCGCAAGCCGGGGCTTTCGGCGAGGCCGGGGCTTTCCGCGGCCGCGGGAGCCGCCTCTCCCTGGCGCCGCTCCAGGGACTTTCCGCACCCCCTCCCTTCCCTCCCGGCGCGGCCCAGCCCGGCGCCGCCCCGCCGSCAGCACATCCTGTCCCGGACCGGCCGTGCTGACATCCCCACCGTGTCCCAACCACCCGTGCCCCTCTTCGACCCCCACTTACGTGTCCCCGTCCTCCGTCAGCTGCTGCGCCCAGGCGGGCGGCTCGCGGGGCTGCAGCCGTATGTCCTCCAGCTCCTTCACCAGCTGCCGGTACTCCTCCTCCTTCATGGAGTCCAGGCCGCTGTCGTGGCGGTCGTCGAGCGGGAAGGCGCCGGGCCGCTCCTTCTTGGGGTGCTCGTAGGCATCCATGGCGGGCGGCTCGGCGGCGCGGCGGGCGCTGATCATGGCGGCGGGGCTGCGGGAGCTGCGAGTGAGCGGCGGCGGCGGCGGCGCCTCGCATATACAGCGCGGCCGGGGGATTTCTGCGGGGGAGGAGCCGCCGAGGACGGGAATTTCCAGCCACTCAAAGCCCGACCGACGGGTCCGGTCCTGTTCGCCGCCGCGGGCGCTGGCAGGGAGGGCGGAGCGGCTCGGGCCGCCCAGAAGGGGCGTCGGAGGGGAGGAAAGAGGTGGGGCCGAGAGGSAACTTGGCGTTTTTCCATGGGGGAAGTACTCGCCTCTCCGGCGTCCCCGTCGGTACTTCCCTGCCGCGCYCTGGGGGATTTCCCTGCCCTGTCCTGCCCGATCCTGAGGCTCCCGATGCCTCCTCTCCTGCGGGGGTCCCCCTGCCCCTCGGGGCCCTTGTGCTCTGCGGGGCCCCTGAAGGCCGAGGAGCGCCTCAGTGCTGGGCACTGCTGGCCCTGATTGTGCCCTGCATCCCCTACTGACACCCCGTCAGTTTCCCAAGGGGGCTGCGGGATCACAGAATAATTTTTGTTGGAAGGGTTCTATGAAAAAGACTTTGTTTTTTTTTTTTTTTTTTTTTTTGCAGCTATTGTTGGCCTGCCTGAGTGTCGGCACTTTTCCACCCCTTTGTTTACTTTCCTATGGAATGGCATTCCTTTGAACAAAAACTTAGGAGGAAATAAAGGCCAATCTAGTCCAACCCCGCTGCCATAGGCAGGGGCATCTTCAACTGGATTAGAGCCCCATCCAACCTGACCTTTAATTTTTCCAGGGATTGGGCATCCACCACCTCTCTGGGCAGTCTCTAACTGTGTTTCACTATCCTCATTGTAAAAAAAGTCTTCCTTATAGCTAATCTAAATTGACCTTCCCCTGATTTAAAACCCTTACCACTTGTCCAATAGAAACAGGCCCGGCCAAAAAGCCTGTTCCCATCTTTTTTGTAGGCTCCCTTCATGCACTGCAAGGCCACAATATGGTTTTCCCAGGTCTCCAGCCAGAAGGCCAGGCCATAAGAATCTTAACACTCTTAGAAGCTTAGAAGCACCCACGAGGTGCAGTGTAGCATGACACTTCTCTCTTCCACAGTCTGCACAAGGACAGATCTCTGAGCCTGTGAGGATCATTTTGAGGTCTGATGAGAGGGACCACCTTAGGAGTCATTAACCAGCACTTGTCTAASGATCAGGAACAAGCTTTGTAGCGAGCCCAGGGCACCAAAGTCATGCTAAAAAGTCAGGGAGTCAAACACGACCAGAGGGATGCTGAGGCTGCTACTGCATCAGTACACTGCATGTGCYCTGCTTGGCTGGGGGTGTCGCTCCCTGGGGAGATTCAGGTGTGTTGCACATGGTGGATGTTACACTGCCACGGCACTTGCAASTGTGCAGGTGTTGCCTCAGCGTTTAGAGGGTTTTGAATCTCTGCTGTGTATGTTCTCACTCTGTTGCACTGCTGTGGSATCTGTACTGTGAGAATTCTGTGCCACTCCTGCACATCCAGTTTTGGTCCAGGACTAGAAAAGCCTCTTTCAAAGGGTATATATCTGTAACAGAACAAACCTTTTAAAGAAGAAATTACATCTTCAGCCTTTATTCTTACTTTCTCTGGCCATTCCTAGTGACTCTCCTCTGCTTTCTTTCTACTGCTGTCATGACATCTGTGGGTAATAAAAACTGGATAAATGCAGGATCCCACATGGATAAAAGGCGTTGTCTGTCCACTGAGCTGACAGCACTGAATTTTTCCTTGCGAATTTTTGCTTCTGCTTCTCAGATGTAGGGGATTCCCATGAAGAATTTTTCTTCTCTTGCAGCTATTGCTGGCCTCTGAGTAACAGTGTCTGTGCTTTTTTTCCTTTTGTCATGTTCCCATGGGATGGCATCCCTTTGAAGAAGAACTTATGAGAAAATCCAAAGATGAAAGGAGGAGGCAGAGGAGAGGAAGAACGCCTGGCTTTCTGTGAGCAGATGTTCTTAATTTTCATACCAGCTGTGCCATTCYTGGACTTCTTTTCAGTGTTCACCACCTGGCCTGGGACAATCCAGTGGTGCTTTTGGGCAGGTTTAGCAAACACCACACAACTCTTTCTTTTTTAAGTTAGAGGTTATGAAAGTTTTGTGAACTTTTTGAAACAGTCCCCCCTTTTAATATAAATTGGCTGGGGAAATTTAATTAACAAATGAATCTCYTCCTATCTGCTCCTCTGCAAAAAAGGAAGGTGGGAGTTGGAAAGCAAACTCCTGCTCTGACTAGCAGGGAAATTGAGGCCAGTGAGGACTTTGCTGTCTGCAGCTGGGATTTTGCTAAGACCATTTGGACATTAAAACTCCTGTCCTAGCTGTCATGGCTGGAAACTAAGTTCAGCAAAGGGAATTCTTTGCCTCCTTCTGTAAGTGACCTCCAGCTGCTGTCACAGGACTATTTTTAGCAAGCATTTGCCAGCAACAGCGTCTTTTCAGAAGCACATGAGATGCTTTTATTTTGTGTGTCTTTTAACTTGGTGGTACTGCAGCCAGTTGTAGGTGACAGAAAGGTGATGGAAAATGTTTTCTGGATGGAAAGTCATGCTGAGACCAGCCCACTTCCTGCCCCAGGGAGATGCTGCTGCTCTGAAGCCTGGCTGTAGGCATCGTGGGAGGGTTCAGACATGGGCCAGTAACCCTGAGTATTAGGCAGCCAAAAGCACGGCTCGAGAAGGGATTTAGCCCTAAACCTGTAAGTAAAACAGCAGCCAACCGCAGATGCAGGGGCAAGTGGAACCCTCATTAACAATACAGCAAATAAAGCTGTTATCTTCTCTGTAACTCTGCACAGCTAGCACAATCATTGTACAGTATTTGCCTGAAGGGATGACACATAGAAGATAGCATAAAGCAAAGGTTTTGGACTGGTGAAGGTCATCGGTGCTGCTTTTGTACTGTTGAAGTACTGTTCTTTCTCTTTTTTTTTTCTTTAATTATCACACTCAAGCAGTTTTTACACCATTTTCTACGTGGTCCACAAGAGGAAAAAAATAGAAAGAAACAAACTCAGCTTTTTGGATATAGGGTGGAGCATATCACAACACATAGTTTCCTGTGTGGCCTCTCACCGAAGTGTTGCTGCTCTGGGAAACTCACACATGCCCCCCAGGGGATGGAGCAGCTGTGCTTATCCAGGACAGGGTCTAGCCCTGCTGAAACAGGAGCAAAGCTTCATGAACGCTGCAGTCATCTGGGCCAACCTGAACCTTCTTTGTCTGCTTGTGTATTCTAGTTTAATACCTCTGCTACATCTGCAATAATTTCAYAGGACTATTTTCTGTGCTTATCAATTTGAGAGGAGATTGACATTCTCTGCTTTTTAAATTTGGGATTGTTTTAACCRTCTCTTCTGCCTGGTCCAGCAGGCACTTCAAGGCCAAAGGACTACCTAAATGTCACTTTAACAATGTAAAAGGCTGCAACCATGGGAGGTGGTTTTGCACCTGATACCGAAGAGCTAGGTTTTGCAAAAGCCTCCTCCACTCTGGGTGCCCTGAGGACTCAATTGGCAAGGCTGTGGTGCTGCAGGGATGTGATGTTTGTTTTTATTCTACCTTGCAGAAAGCAGCTGGCAGGGCTCCTAGAAGCAGCCTCAAGTGTCTGAATACTGAAAAGGGGCAGTAGGGTTTTAATCAGTTTTAAAAGTACGTGAAGGCTTCTCGTGCTGCTTCCTCCAGCAAACACATTAAATTGTAATTTCCTGATTGCCACACTAATCATGACAACCGTCTAATACTGTTGATTTACCAGAGTTGGTCCCTCAACTTCATCCTTTTGTGATTGCTGCTGCAGATACCTATTAACTGTTTCCTCTTATTTAATCTCAAAGACTGTAYGTGGCTCCCAGTAAATGTACCAGGAAAGGTAGTTAAAAACATCCAGCAAGATCTTGGCCCAAGATGTTAAATCCAAAAGCAGTGCACATCAGTGACGTAGACCTGCTGTATGTATATGTACCTGCACATGCAGATACCCCTTGGGATAGGGCTCTGGTTTGTTKCTTCGTAAATCTATGGACTTTGCAAGTGCACGGGAAGCCAGGGAATACTTGACACTGTCATTCTGATCATATTTTGCAGTTAAAATCCACATATGTTAGTCTCCCATTTACAGCTGCTACAGAGATAAGAGCCAGGCAGCTCTAAACAATTAGTCCAGTGGTAAACAMGGAAAACGTATTTCCCTCCTGCTTTCTAATAATAATGTGAGTAACTAATCTGAAAGCTTTAAAAAGCAGCCAAATGAGAGAAAGGAAAGTTAAATCTTTAGCAAAGTCCATTTCTGTCAGCCAGGATGAGGGCCAAAGGTGTTGCATGTGCATGCCTACCTCCTCAAACCTTTTCATCAGAGATTATTATGGGGTGGTCAGATACTCCAAAAAGCAGAATGATAGATACAGTAGGAAGCATTTCTCTACCTTATATGAGCTGATATAATATCCAAGAAAATAGTGTGCAGGGTAGTTTTTGGCACATAAATCCAAGGTCCAAATTAGGACATTTGAAGTCCTATCTATGTGCCACAGACAAAAAAATAGATTTAGCTGCAGTGTCCTGACCAGAGCCTGATGGATCTAGAGTCCTGGTTGGCTACACTAGTTTGTTTTTATTTTTTGACTGCAGCTTATTTTTAGCATGTCTCAGACTGATGTATTGCATCCCTGGGAAGGTCTGTATTTCTCTGCATGAACTGTGGGCTGTTTATATATCAATTGGCTGCATTTCTGGGGATCCTGAGGGATGAGATGTACTATATAAATTTAAACTGCTTTTATTGTTATGCCTTAAGGATAAATATAAGTCAAGTAATTTGAAATTTGCTACCACTTGGAAGACAAGTTTTCTCTGGTGTCATTCCCATTTTTCATGTGGAAGCTTTGTTAAAGCATGTTGCTCAAAAAGCTTTAAGCTGAAGCTCACTGCCTGATGCAGCAAAGCTTGCTGCCACATGTGTTTCAYGTAGGAAAAAAGGAGTCTTGGGGAGGGAGAAGAGAAGTAAAGGCAGGTCTCTTGGGCTTGTTTTACTACTTTCCCTCCAGCAATAACGTTGCTCCCCATCAGTACAGCCCCCTGTGTGGTTGCAGACAGAGTGGAAGCACCTGATAGGGAAAATATTAACTGGGAGCATACTAATAATTAAAAAGGGACTTTCCCCCCTGCAGACAGCTGTGACATTTGGTAATGTTATAGTCTCTAGTTCTTCCCAGCAAGAATGAATATTGAAGATGGAGAGGGCAGAACAGTGGAACCATGCAGAAAACTAAGCTGGTGAGCATTTGGGAAGGATTGCCTGGCAGAGTGGTAGCATGGACAGCAGGCAGGGCTGTGCAAAGGGGGAGCTACTTTCCTTTCTGTTTGGATTACAGACAAAGTCAAAACTGGATCTGGATATAAACTTCTCTGTGGTACTAGATGGTATTTTGAGCAAACTAGGGGCCTTAACTGGGGCTGTCAGAGCCAGGCTGCATGTGGGCAGTGAGAGCTGTCCGTTTCAGGACATACTTTGCTCTGAACTTCTAATGCTCATGTTGCAACCCCTGTGCCTGAAATCGGGAGGGTGCAAATAATTCTGCATAAAAATAAAAAAGCCAGCACACTGCTCCTCTGTGCACAGTGGGAGCCCAGTGCAGCACACAGGCTCAGGGCAAGCCTGAATTAGAAGCTGAACTGCATGGGATTTCCCTGGGGACGGATGTGGCAAGTACAGGGGCTAATGAACTGAGTGCTGTAGCTGTGTGTCTGAGCTAGCAGGGGAGCTGCCAGGGGAGGAAGCAGGAAATACTAGACAATACTAACGGTATAACCCTGAGAGGAAAAACCCACAACAACACAAGATGAACTTTGGGCTGTGGGCTTCCTGAAAAAGCCCAGGGACTGTCAGCCAAGGGATTGTCGAGGTCAGCTCCTCCTGTGCACACCCTCTTTGGAGGAAGGCAGGCTCTCTGCTATTTACTCTCTGTTCCTTCTCCTGGTGAAAGTCCTCTGGAATCGCAAAGCCTGGCAGACTGCATGGCTCCGGGTGTGGTGACCCCAATCTGCCATCCACAAATTGCCTGAAGCTGACAACGGGCGTCACCAGCAGCTGCTGCTGAGATAGTTCTTATGAGGGGCTTGGCTTCTGGATATCTCAGCGCAAAACGCCCATCTGGGTGTTCTAGGGCTSTGCTCGGGACGTTCCCAAGGTTTTAACCTAAGTTTTTTCTGGCACAGTTTGAGCTGTGTTCAGAGCTGGATCATTGGCTGTGTCAGCAGGGAGCATGCAGCATTGCCAAGGGCTGGATGTGCCATGTCCTAGTCCAGCCCATCCTTCTAGCTGAACAAATGGCTGTTAATGAGAGTGGGGCTGCAGCACCTGGGCTAGCACAGTTATTCTCTGCAGGAGAGCAAGCTGGGAGAAAAGCTCCGGGACAGCAAAGAGCTAGACTACATTTAGAGGAGTGTTAGATGAACTCTGATTTACACACAAAGAGGCTGAAGGCAGGCTGAGAGAGGTTGATTACATCCCATGCTCTGCATGCTCCAAATATTGCCTGCAGCCGCCAAGACACAGGTTCTCTAGGCCGTTTTAATAAAATCTCGATTTTCTCACAAAGCTCTCATTCCCCTTATTTTCATGCAGCCAGTCGTTTATTCTGAGCGCGATCTCTCCCAGCGCAGGTGACGACCGGCAGTAAGTTTGGGGCCATCATCATGTGTTTGAGCCAGGAAATGAACAGTGCCATCCTGTGGTGCTGCTTCACCTCTGCTGCCCAACCGGTGGTCGGCASGTGGGTGTTCCTGCCGGTCCTGTGGTACCCAAGCTGAATGTAGAAAAGGGGAACTGGAAGGAACGCTGCATCTTACAGAGTGGGCTGRGACCAGTGGTTCATTACTGAAACTGTTTTGGGAAGGAAGAGGGAGCAGATGGAAATTGCAACACAAATTTTCCAGCCTCTAAGTAGTTTAAATTTATCTCTCTCCAAGTTTGTATCCATTTCTGGGATAATTTTTCRTTTAGCATATGCCTTTTAGGCCACTGATTTCTTTGGATTTCGTGGAAGTTATTTACTAAYTTATGGTTGTGGTGTTTCCCGCACAGAAATATCTGTCCAGGATAAGCTTGTGCCTTTCCTGGAAAGATAGTTCATGCACAGGCAGTTTTTCTGTGAACTCCTGTGCTCATTCTGTAGTGATGTCTGGAGGATGTAGCTCTGAGGACACATGGTGCTGGCCATCCCTAGACGTTCAGAATCCTGTAGGAATGGTGGAAACTAGTCCTTGAGTTCTTCCCAGACCAAATTTCTGAGCAGGCAAAAATATAACTTGCTTGGGAAAACACTGACCTCTGCTAACMTGCTTAGGGTCACAGGCTTTTATGCTTAAGTCAGGAACATTCGTGGAGGCTCTGAAACACGTTTGTGGGAAATCGAGCAAGGGAAGTGAGATAGGAAGAAGTGATTTTCTCCAAAGCATTAAAGAAAATCTKTATCAGTCCTGCTTTGAAACAAATGTTTGACAGTCACACTATTTAATTCTTCTGTCTGCATTCACAGATATTAAGCCTTTTCTCGGCTTCATCCTCTGCCTTCCAAAGCCCAGCATGCCACTATGGCCATTGCAGCTACCTCCTATGTCCTCACCTGATGGCAGTTCTTTGGCCCCARAGATCTGGGAGATAGAAGTCATCACAGTCAGTGTCCTTGTGTATCCAGGAGCCTACAGGAACTCTTGCTGCTGGAGCAGTGGTCTGCCCATTTGGGCTATCCCAGATAGTCCCAGGTGGGAAAGCTGTAACATCAGCTCTGATCTCTCTGCATTGTCAWGGTGCTGTGCAGGCAGTACCTTACCTGTGACCTTCAGCCTTAAGGACACCTGTGGGAAAACACCTCTGGTCAGGCCCTGAACCTGACCACTGCACAAGCCCTCCCGTGCAGGCATGCCCTGCTGCAGGGCAGGGGCTCAGCCTGGCTTTGGGGGAGTGGGGGGAGCTTCTCTGCGAAAGAAGGGCAAGAGGGCAGCGTAAGCAGGGTCTTAGCTCGGGGGCAAGGGTGGGGTGTGTTTATGAGGGTGGAGGAGGAAATAGCTTACTGGGCTGTTGCACTGCTGCCCTCACAGGTGGCACCCACTCAAGCRGAGTTTGGAAAGAACCGGTTTTGGCTTAGTTTAGCTCAGGTTTTTTTAAACCTGTTGGGCTGAGCTGCTGTGAGAAATCACACCACATATGATCAAGCATGCATTGGCAAAGGCAGGCGCATTTCCCAAATGGTCTCTTCCCTAAGGACCATCCAGAGGCACCAAAATGCATTGTCTTACAGGAAGGATGGAGCCCCTGGGAGGTGGGTCGGGCAGATAAAAGCCTTCTCCTTGGGAGCCCAGCTGCACATTAGTTTCAGCTGCATCATCAAAGTGAGTCATTCAATAAAAACAATTAGCTGAGGAAATATCACTAAACAGTAATAATTATCCCAACGTCCTAGCATTGACCATTTAGATGACTAAATCAACACAATCAATTGTRTTAATGAATGCTAATTCAAATCTAATAACTTTCTGGTTTATTTGATTATGTATAAAGAATTCACCTGCAGTATTTGGTCAGGATGGGGTGACAGACCAGCCAGATGTTTGGTTACCTGCCTACCCAGTGGACTCKGTGAATGTGTGGTCTCCAGCCTGCCAACAGCAGGTCCCTACTTARTCTGCAGAGCAGGAGAACAGTGCTGAGATGATGTCTAGGTAGCCTTCATCTGGGCAGGCAGCTTTTATGGACTGCAGAGGGACGCATGCCCACACAGAAGTGTGGTGAAACCTCTCAGGAGAGGCTACATTCTCCTTTCTGCCTCCTTGTCTGAAGGCTCTCACAGGCTCTCTGAATCTCCTAAACTGGATGACTGGGCAAAGTCACACAAACACCAGATATCCATGTGGTCTGCTTGGGAATGAAGAGGTGTGGAGGGAACTAATGCCTAAAACTGACAATTACAGTTTCAGTCAAGAACAAATTACACTTGTAATTCATGTTGGAAACTGACCCTTTGGCTCAGGTTTTTACTCTCTTCTCCTGCCCCCACCATTGGTACCTAGGCTCTGGAGGCACACAAGTCTTCCCAGAAGTGCCTCATGCTCTGGATGGACTGTATCATTGTTCATTTTATTATGCATGGTTTTTTTTTTTTTGTGTCTAGACATTGGTATGCTGCTTTCCACCACAATGTCTAGAAATTGTGGATGTTATGGATCCAGTGGGATTCAGCTTGGTGCTGGAATTGCCCTCATACTTCCATAAAGGTGCAGTGAGCTCCTYCATCCTCACTACCAGCACACACCCCCCTTCTTAGTCAATGCATGCAGGTTCTTGGAAGAGGTTGATTCAGAAAAGTTTGTTCTTTATCAGTATTTCAACAAAGAAATCAGCAAAAGTACCAAGAAAGCAGCCTGCCCTGAAAACTGATGYGTGCCCTACTATTTTCACATGTCTTTGAAATTGTTGTTTAGCTCTCCTTGTGCTCTGCAAATGCAGGAAGGAGTGAGTGTGTCTGGCATAGGGACGGGTGACGCATCGCATGTGTACAGCATGGTGTGCCAGGRGTGGCTAAAATCCAGCACCTCTGAGATGAGCAGCTGTCAGGCTGTGCTCATGCCTCTCGTGCTGATGSTCCATCCACTGAACCACATTTCTGCCTCAGGTGAAAAACAATGCAGGCATCAACAAGGGGAATTTCTCCGGCTGCCTGCTCTCTGTTCTCACTGCAGCACTGAAGGGTTTTCTAAGTGGGGCTAATATCCAGCTGAATCACTACAGTGTGCTGCAACAGATCTGGTTCTGTCTCCCTTGCAYTCATTATCCACAGGTCTAGCAGTGGAAACAGGAGCCACCCTGGGGAGCTGGGAGCATTTGCCATCAGCTGAGAGAGCCTGGCCGTGCTGTTGGTAGGAGAAATCCTTGTACCATAAGCACAGGGCTTCTTTGCTCGTCTGCTAGTATTAACATTCATTTTCTCTCTGAAGCAGACTTGGTTAATTTTTTTTAGGTCGTTCTGTGTAACATAATCATATTGGAGTAGAATTCTTCTGCCTAATCAAATGAAACTTCATGTAGTTAGTTTGTCCTTAGCATTTACTAATGAATGTGATTGTGAGGATTTAGTTTCTCACATGGTTAATAGGAAGGCATTTAGATAATTACAGCTGTCTAGTGTCTTTCCACTGCTAATCGCTTTTACTGCCTGGTTCATTTCCAGACCAGCAAGTGAAGCTCTGGCACAGAGTTGTGCAGGGAAGCTGCTCCTGTGGTTATGTATTGCTGTATTCCTGATATGATGGTTTGTAGGTGTGAAGTCAGTTCCCAGCTCCAACCTCAGTTTGATATGAACTTCAGAACATCAGTCGTGTGGTGATCCGGTTTTCCCACTTGTCTACACCATGCTAGGTCACAGAGTCCAACACTCCTTCCCTGACACTGGCCAACTGAAGACACTTAAAAAAGAAAAATATAATCAGACAAATATGTAATGGTCCTGCTCCTGGACTGTGCATCCAGAGCTTTAGGAGCTTTTCATGCACTTTTGTTTAGAAGCTGCAGTGAATTTCTCTAATCCCTTGCTGGATTTCGCCATGTCTTTGATCTCCATGCCGTCCTSTGACATGAAAACTGCATGAACTGAAAACTGCTGAACTGAAAACTGCACCAAAAATCCTTGSTATTTGTTTTAAAACTACTAGGTGGTATTCTAACTGAGAAAAATCAATACTTCTGTTAAGTGAAACAGGGAATGAGATTTTGTTCTTCACATTTTTAGGGTACCTGYGATGTGATTGAAGTGTCACCACCCTCTGCTGTCTCCTTTCCACGTTTCACCTAGTCCTGCTTCTCTCCTGGCTATTTTTTTCTCAAATGAGAGCCTTTCCATATCTGGTCACCTTTTACAGAACCTATCTTTTTTTTTTTCTGGCTATCTTTTTAATACAGAGTGCAAACTGTAGTTAAGGATACATAGAAAGGTAAAATGACATTTTCTGGTCAGTCCTATTGATTCTAGTAATCCTTCCTAATGTTTTGTCCACCAAGAAGCCTTGATCTCAGGTATCCATCATAGCTCTGAAATTAATTTCCTAGTAAAACCAGTTCATTTAAAAACTGTGACATGTTTAGATTTCCCGCCTCAGGTGCTGTATAGTGCATTTGTTCATGTGGAATTTAATGCAAAATCTAACTTCGTATTGCTATGCTATGAAGTATTCCTGTRCTTTTTAGCTGTAGTTTAATATTTTCTGAATAATTTTGTGTCAACTCCAGCCTTTGCTGCTTTACCCTTCACTTTTGTTTACTTTGATAATTTTTGGATGGTAGAAAACTTGGCATTGTTTTCTTTAAAGACAAGATCTGGGGGAGGAAACATGCCTGTTACACAAGCTAAGTGAAGTATGATTATGGTAATGATAATTCTCATAAACTTTTTTTTGCCATTGCTCTGTCCTTTGATGGTTATCATGTTGCTAACAAACAATTCAGCAGCTGTTTGGAGCAGTACTATCTCTTTAGGAGCTAAATGGGTCAAGGGGTTTCTGCCAGCAGGAGAGATTTCTGTACTGGTAAGATGAAGATAACCAGGAGGAAGCAATTTTTTAGCTAATATTGAATTCAAATTAGTAGCCGTGACTACTGGTTTGAGAGAGATGAGGTACCCTAAGAAATTCTAGCATCCCTCCCAGCAGTCGCTCCTCAGCTTATTATTACTGTATTTAATTTTAATTAACAAATTGTATTGTATTTTATTTTACTTTAGTTTAGTTTAGTTTAGTTTATCATTACTTCCCCCTCGTCCTTTCCTGTTTACTCCCCCAGAGTTTTAGTGCGGCATCCCTCTCGGTCCCGCTCCTCCCGCAGTGGAGGAGCAGGGGAAAAGGGGCAGAAGGGGCAGAAGGGGAAGGGGGAAGCGCCCCGGCCCCGCCGCCTCCGCCCGGCGGGAGGAGCTCGTTCGCCCGGCGCAGCGCTGCTCCCGCCGCCGCTATCCCCGCCGCTCGCCCCTTTCCTTGTGAAGCTCAAGGGAGGGCTGAGGGCGGTGCTGGGTTTCCCTCTAGTGGTGCCTGAGCCCTGCAGAAGGATGAAGTGTCCCCTCCAAGAGGCCGGCGCTGCTTGACAGGAGTGGCTGCTCACCTTTCCAGAGGAACCCGATCCATGGAGATGGAGGTTTGTCTCCGGGAGGACAGCAACGTCTGTACAGCAAAACCAACACAGCCATGTTTCCTCTGTTAGATTCCCAAGCTATGTCTTTAGGAAGGACCCTTCTTCTCTCCTTGATCATGTGAAGTCAGCGTTCTTGTTGCATTCTAGTTCGATGACAGCATTGTTTGGTGCGGTCCAAGCCTGCTGGCATTTGGCACAGCATCCATGGCGCAGCTGAAAAGCTTGTTTCCAGGAATCTCTATCTGGACGAGTTAGGATGCTGAAACATCAAGCTCGTTCCTGGTCACCTGATGCCTCTTTAGGGAAGTCCACACCAGGCTGTGTGACTCTCTCACTGATTTGCTGCTGTCTAGTACTAAAAGCAACAGGAAGAAACTGGTAAAAATARCCGTGGAATTGTTGAAAATAACCCTACTTTAAATATTCAGAAAACAAAGCATTAAATRTATCAGAACTGGGGTTAAAAGCCTTGTATGTACAAGACACTCTTCACAAATAGTGACCAGAGATATTCACAGTTTTGCACAGAGTATTTCGAGTTGTAACTGACCCACAAGGATCATTGAGTCCAACTCTTAATCTCTAGCCACTGCAGAAATGTAAACTCCTTCTCCACAGCTAYTTGCAGGGCCTTCAAGTTTTCTCAAGATGTTCTGGGTAAGGGATTTTCACATTCTTTTAAAAAATATCCCATGTCTCAAGGCAGTTGCAAGTGGGTAGCTAAATCCTCCAGCTGCCCTTAGATCTAATATAAGGGGCATTGATGAGTGAATTGGAGAGATCCTTAATGGCAACAKGAGCATACTGGCTTGAGCCCAAAGGTGGGGGAGTCCTGCCTGCAGGATGTCCTGCCCAAGGATGGGGAACCCTATGCCCACCTTCCTGAGAAGTGGAGTTACTCTGAGCAAACATCTTTTGCTCCTCACTGCCTATTGACTGTAGATGCTGGAAAGTTCAATGCAGATATTTTTAACCGGTCTTGTGCACAATTAACCAAACCAAACCCAGGGAGCAGGGTGCAGGACATGCTGACCCAAGCCTCCAGGCCTGTTTGCATTGCATCATTACCTTGTGCCCTTTGGTCACTGCGTTTCAGAGTAACCTCTCCCCCTTTGCTCAGTCTGACTGCACATTCTCTCCTGAGACAAGCAGGACTGTTGAGGCMATGCCACCTGCTCTTGACCCACATTTGATGGTCTTGGCACCTGCATGCAGGYAATATCACTTGGATTATCCAGCTCTGCTGCTGGCTTTGCTTCCTCCACATATTTTCCTGCTAACCTGTTATCTTCCTCCCTCTTAGTCCCTTCAGCAGCAGCTGCTAGGAGCCATTACAGGGCTGCACTCTTCTCCTCATAAGTGGGTCTTGTAATGGGAAAAGGAAACATTGTTTTGTTCCTTGACATTTGGTTGGGGAAGCAGGTGATTCTTCCGATTATTGCTTTTAAAATGAAAAAGCTATTAAGGGTATTTTAAAATGTTATTAGTGYGTTGAAGTAATAATGTTAATCATTAATTTGTGCTCAATAATATGATATCTTTTAAATATTATTATTATATTGTCTTGTAGGAATAGCTTTAAAGGTTCTTCATTGGCTTTTAGTTAAGGCAAAGCACCAGCACTGGGAACAGCAGAGCACTGGTTGTGGATGTGCATCTGCTCTGGGGRGGATGCAAGCAAGGGACTGGGCAGGACTCAGACTGCAGTTCAAAGCTGTGATGATGAGAGCTCGTGATGCCTCTCATGATTGTCTCGCCCCGGCCTGATGCCTGTGAATGCCCCACTTTCTCAYGGTGAAGGGCTTCAGCTGCTGGGCATCCCATGTTTGAGCACCCACGCAGACCCACAGTTCTGGGGCTCTTCAGCCCATTATCCCACAGGGCCGGGCTGGAGTGGGCTTGGTGTACCAATGCTTTCCTTGGAAACACYCTCTGCTCTCCTTTCCACAGGCCAGTGCTTATCACACTGAGGACCTGGATTGCATCCCTTGCTCCCAATGTGTCTTGGAAGTGCCTAGGCCAGTGAACTGCTCATCACACACCGTTGGTGCTGCTTCATGTAGACTCTTCACAATTTCTTTTGTTGTGGATAAAAGAGCAGCTGGAAAAAGATTTTTGCAGAAGAAGTGGTGTCTGCTTCAGTCCTTGGGCACAGCTACTCCATGGCTCTTTCAWGGGAAAGATAAGCTCTCACTGGAGCATGGCCTGAAGCCCTGGATGCCCTGCTCTCCAGGTGAGCACTTCCATTCCTTCATTGTGTTTCACAATCTCCTGAAGATGCTGAATGTTTGCAAGAGGTCAAAAGTGTGTGAATGGAAAAGCCAGTCCACTAAATCTATTAACTAAAATGACACCACTCAGGTATTGCCTGAGCCAGAGAGGGATGTTGAGAGAATATTTAGAAACAGTACCACTTTGTGTTTTCCTGTTCCTGTATTTTTCTCCAAGTGCCTGCTTTTGGCCACTGTAGGAGATAAAATATGAGATTAGATTGACTTCCAGCAAGTAAACAGCATCTTTTAATAAAAATATATCTATAAAATATAAAATATTAAATATAAAATGCATGTATATTTATAAAGCTACACAGGCYTTTTTGTGCTGTCTTCTTGGTAGCATTTTACAAAATCCCAAGTTCTTGTGAATGAGTCTTGGGCAGTTATTCTAATTATATGAGAAAACTTAAAATTAACCAGCTAATAAAGTAATGAAAATGATAATAACGTTGAGGCTGCAAAGTTAAGCACTTAGAATGAAGAAAATGCCAAAATAAAGGGAGTTATAATCGTAGGATTGTAACTTTTTGAAAATTCCCAGTCTGATGCCCTGCTGTGTGTACTGGGAGATAGACTTGCTTTATACAGTAATACTCTGTTTTTAACAGAGGCTGCCTCCCTTGTTTATATGACAGTGTGGAGGATGACTATAATGGAATTAGAGCACAGAGTGAAGGAGAGAGTAACCTGCAGTTGTACCTCCTCTTCCTGCCTGCAGAAGCTCATGRGCAGAGAGAGGAGCTGCTGGTGAACACTGGCTGTGGTCACCAAGTGCCATGAGATTGTCACCAAGTACCCCTGAAAGCGTGTGATGTTGGATGACTTCAGAAAAATCATATTTTTCAACAGAGGGTTTAGATGGCTGCTCATTCTGGATGCTGAGGGCACCTGGTGCTCAGCTGTAGAAATGTTTGTCCCACCTCACCTCCTGTCAGCTAGAGCTGTGCATGTCTGACAGCCCCACCTATTACTAGTGAAATTTCCATGTCAGGACCCAATTCTAAATTTCTTTTTCACCAGAAGCAGGATTAGCTCACAGTATACATAAGTACATACTTTGAAGAATGCATCTTTGTTTACYGGAGTGTCCATGCAGACATTTATGGTCAGGTACTCTACTACAAAAATAACATGAGACCAAGTGTTTTGATGACAACAGCATGGRCAACCAGGAAGTTATCTAATGTTTTACATGCAAGTACAGGTAAAGGGTGAAAATCAGATGTTTTGCTACAGTAATTTTTGCACTATGGCAGATATGAATATACAGGTGGCTTATCATATTGGTAACTTGATAATCCTGAGCAGACAGCAGCTGATACAAATGAGCCCTGTTTGTGGTTAATACTGCAGTGATGAGCAGTGATGTGCAATCCTTCTGCCCAGGACCTCCTCAGCCTACTGGGCAGATGTTCTGGCAGATTTTGACACTTTAATAATGGAATCTGCTCTTCCTTAACCCCCAAATTTTCATGTCCCCCAACGTTTTTTTCTTCTTGTTATCTCTCATATTTTTTTCAGCTTCTTGTTTGACTCTGTTAGCACTCCCACTTACCTTAGTAGTTGCTTTTCTGCCTCACATGTAACTCTTCTATTGRTCATGTTTGTCATCATTTCCTATCTCCATCTCTTCTGCTCAGGTAGTATTTCCTTACTAGTGGCACCATTGATCTTTGGGGTGACATTAGGGCTTAGGGGTATGTTACAAATGCCTAATACMTGTACAGAATTCTTTGTCTGCAATAAAACTAAGAGTTTCCTTGGGGAAACTGATGATATGGAAAAAACCACGGACACTGAGGATGAGCTTGTGATGCTTAGGCTGAGTYGCTCAAGGGCCACAGAGAAACCAAAAAAAGCTGTTCAAAATGTCTAATTTAGGCTATGGTGAATTGCCTGAMAGTTATTGTCATGTGAAAGGTTTCCCCAAAAAACTCCAAACAACAAAACAATAACTGATTTCATAATCTGTTAAAGGATGACTGAGAGCCAAGAAAAAGACRATGTTTTTCTAACACACTGTCACAGTTATGCCTTGCCTGAAAACACCAGTCTATGAAAGAACATACCTGCAACTCAGCCTGGAAATTGCCTCTCAATAGTTAATGAAGATATCACTTTCTTCTGTGATGAAGTTAAAATGTAATTAAGGTTATGGCACTTTGGAGGAGTTCATTGGTGACATGGTGGGTAAAGGGAGGCAAGACTGTGAAATGTGCTGGAAATTAGCATGAAGTGTTATGTACTYACATCAATTTTAGTCTGTCCTGGGAGTTTGTCATGAGACAGTCCATTGAAGGAGGTGATGCTTTGTGATACRGAACATGAAAATGTGTGATGAACAGGAAGGCAGGTGTGATGGGGGATTTTCTAGAGTATTTGGTCTAAGCTTAATATAACTAGATTATTAGGGGCAGGGGGAAGTGTGACTAAGTAACTATTGGCAACCTTTATCTGTATGGAAGCATGAGAAAACTTCCTTTTGAAAYGAGAAATTTCTAAAGTAACAGCTTCTAAAGCATAATCTGCTCAGATTTTGTAACTTCCCAACRTCTAGAGGTTACAGTAGAGACTGCATCAATGAGAGTAAGGTCTTTAACTCTTCATTTTTATTGTCAATTTTTGTAATTAAAATTGGAAACTGTCATTTAGCAGCAGATTTAAAATAAAAAGAATGTAACTTTCACAAAGTCCTCAAAGAAAATATAAAATCCCATAGGTGTTGACATATCCTATCATCAGGTTTAGAAGGTAAGTACCAGAAAAACGATTGTTATCAGGTGTGAATTAACATACAGTGTGTTTGCTCACACTGAAGAAGGTGACAGATATAACATATGCATTAATAAAAGTCCAAATGGAAGGTATGGCCATAATTAGAAATTGTACTTGAAGACATGCTATTGATTCCAGGAACTGAATTTAATTCGATGGCTTTTACTGTAATTAACACAATTGTTTGTATCAGCATAGATCTCTTAACATTATTATCTGAGTTGATAAATTATGAAATTAAATGTTCATTTAAGATGTAATTCAAAAATTTTAAAGGTTTTCTTGAGTCAATGGATCTCAGTTAATATCCTTAAAGCTAAAGAACCTGATTTTTTTTTTTCATTTTGATAATTTTCTGTGAATGAAGCTACTTCTGATTAATATCAACACTGCAATGAAAGCAACATAGACAAAGGAAACATTCACAGGTTCTGATGAGTTCTTGACAGCTCCTATTGCGTATATTTTGCAAGCTTGAAAGGTATTTTCTTTGTARCATTAGATTTTAATGGTACTGAATGTAACACACACATATAATAACAATAATTCACTTTTCTTGTGTTTGCCCATTTACCTTGTCATATGTCTGCTAGATGCAGGGTCTGGTTCTCTTCTCTTTTACACCTGTTTTACCCGAGGGCTGTTTATTTTGATGCAGTTAGTCCTGATTTAGACCTGTGTATATGAATCTGTTATCTGCGAGAGGTAAATTAATGCTTTTAATCAAGACCACTCTTCTGCCTACCCATCAACATCAAAGCCTAGACATGCTATTAGTTATTGAGAAAGGAAACACAGTGTGAGTAAGCAGCCCTCAGCTATCTCTGGATCCCCATTACCAGAATTTTAGCACCATTACCTCAAAACCATGAATACTTTTATCCTCACAGTCACTTGGAAAGGCTAYATATCCCCATTTTACAGTCCAAAGCCACAAAAGGAGGAAGAATTTGGACAAAAATAAGGTGCCTAAATCCCAGCGTAATCCTTAAGACAATTTTGAGCAGCTGTTATCCAAAGTTTCCCTACTTTGAAGGTAGCTCTGTTGTGGATCCCACATAACTGAAGATTTCTTTCTGACCACACCTTGAAGAACCCTGATCTTGTCAGGTCACAGAAGCTACCTATTCTAAACATTGCTCTGTTAGAAAGGTGGCCTCAGCAGGACTCTCTCCTCAGGAGGATGAATCTGCCACCATGTACTTAGAGTCTGCTGAAATCCTCAAGACAGGTTTCACATGTAACACCACTGGAGTAACTTTCTTTTATTTCCCTTYCCCTTTGCCGGATACAAAAAACTCTGGCAGCCTTATTAAGGGTCTTATATTTGGTAACTGAATGAATAGATCAGTCATGCAGGATGCAGATGAGAGAGCAGCAGACTATTTGGGAAGATTCAGATCTGTCTGTGCATGCTTTCAGTTAACTGCCTATGCCAAAAGCTAAAAACTAGRACTTCCCAATTTACTGAGACCCACTTACTTCACTGAGGCCAGTGAAGATGCAGTGCATCACCTCTGTTTCTGCATGCCGTCCACTTCAGTGGAACCAGGTCACTCTGCTGAGAGATGTTTGCTCAGAGATGGGTAAGAAATATGGGGCTTCATGCTAGATTCCTTGTRGTCTGGGTAAAATATTCCTATAAAAAGCCAAACTATAGGGTAATGTATAGAACAACCATTGAATGAAGTAATATGAACCATACTTGGAGCAGGGACTGGAGCAGGTGGTTAGATTTTCCTCTGGTTGTCTTAGACATCAGGAGACAAAGTTGATCACTCTCTTCTCCCTTGTCTGTGAGTATTTTAACAATTCAAGAACAGTGATGTCATTCCTACAGAAGGAGTGGAGAGTGTCACTCATCAGATGGTGAGGGACACTTAGAAAGAGGAAGGGTGGACTCTCCTTGGACAGRTAAAGCATTGAATTTGTTTTTCTGTGTCTTGGGTGCATGTGACAAACTGTTTTATGAAGGTGCAAAATATGGTGTAATGCATTACAGAAGCTCGTGATTCCTTTTTGTTTTTCCAAGCACRTGGCTAACAAGCCTAGCTTAAGATGAGGGCGTAGWTCTCTGAATCCCAAGTGAGMAATGTCACTCATGTGCTATGCTGTRCTAGAATGCCCCAGTCCTWAGSAAGGTTGGAGGTTATCCTGTAGTTACTCAACACCGTTCCCTGTCCTCATTACGTGTTTCCCTGCTCCCCGTGACAGCAGCTGTGAACCCAGTCGCGAACGGTCCTCGGTCAGCCGGCGATGCTGRGCGCTCAGGCGAGGGCTGTGGCACCTGCCACAGGTGGGCTGGSTGCTGTAGCGGGCAGCCGGCGCAGTGGTGGCACCAGCAGTTCCCGGGTGCGCCGAGATAAATTAACAAGCACATTCAAAAGGCATTTCGGCACTGCAAGACAGAGATCGTGCACATCTAGCGGGCTGGCGGGCCCGCCCGCCGGGTGTGCCCCGCTCTCCAGCGCTCCGGTCAGCTCCTCCCCTATGGAGGGGAAATAGCGAGAGCGGCGGCACCCGCACCGCGGGGCTTGGCGAGGRGGCGATGGGGGCCACAGGAAGGGCGGCGGGGCCGGGGCCGGGGGCCAATGCCAGGTCCGATGTCGATGCCAGTGCCCATGCCAGGATCGGGGTCGATGCCGGTGCCGATGCCGGTGCCGATACCAATGCCAGGATCGGTCGATGCCGATACCAATGCCAGGATCGGGGTCGATGCCGATACCAATGCCAGGATCGGGGTCGATGCCGATACCAATGCCAGGATCGGTCGATGCCGATACCAATGCCAGGATCGGGATTGATGCCGATGCCAGGATCGGGGCCGGCGGCGCAGCCCGCTCCTTCCCCGTGGAGCTGTCCTGTCCCGCGGTGCTGAAACACACGAGCACCGCGGTGCCGGCTCATCCCGGGCTGGTCCCCGCCCTGCTCACCATAGATCCCCAGCAGCGACCAGCAAGTACTCGGGACGTGATGAGCAAGAGCCAAAGAATTTTTTTTAAATACACGGTCAGACGTGTAAACTGCGGTCCTTCCTTATTTGCCGGCTGGTTACGGCTCTAATTGCTTTGCTCTTTATCTGTGAAGCATCTTGTTCCACATTGAATACAAAAATACTAGGAATCGTTGTGAAGAATTCTAATTAATTAAACCCAAAACTTTGAATTTTCATCCAGGCTGGGCAGTGAAATACTCTAAGACAATCACACATGCTTGGCTGCTGACCTGAGCAATATTCCTTACCAATGACAACAGTAGAAAAGAAAATAAGGAACAAATTGATAAGCAAATCAACTATAGATTTATTTTAAGGAGATGGTTAGAAAAGTGCACATTTTCCAAAACAACATCATGGTCCAATACTGTTGTAATGTAAACTAATGAAAAATTAGCAGTAGCTTAAGAGGAAGCCAAAAGAGAAATAATTCTCTAAGCTTAAAAACTGAAAGCTAAACTCAAGCTTTACTTCTCCACATGTGATTTTTCAGAGAAGTAAAGAATAAAATTATAATTAATTGTAACAAAGAGAATAAGAAGTTTCTATTAATACCTATAAACACATCTTCCTTAATCAGATAATGACTAATAGAAGCATTCWGAAAGCAGTTAAGAGATATATTTTTTTTTAACTAAGTGGCTAAGAAATATAATCCTACTGTACCTCAGTAATTGTTAAAGGAAGGACCCATTATCATAATTATGTTTCTGGAACAAACATTATTTCAATGTGATAAAAGATGACATGACACTAAAGGTAAAGCCACAGCAGATGTTACATGAGTAACAAGACAATATGCCCACATTCTGGTAATTTCTCCCCCCCAGACATGTTCTCATTAATCTGTGATTAATAGGATTTGAGTATAGTAAATGATGTTGATCTATTGTCTGTCTTTGTCCCACACCATAGAGAGAGCAATTTGTCAGCTCAGCTTTTGTGTGACTGTTTAATAGCAAAGAGGGGGAGAGAAAAGACGCTAATCTTCTAATTGGCATCTATAGAGAAAGGTCTAAGAACACTGCCTGCCTGGAAATAGCTTGTGTGCAATTCCTATGCCTGCGAGGCTGCGGCAGACAGACAGTCCTACAGCCCGGGTACCCACGGAAAAGGAACAGCGTGTGCCTCTCACACAATGAGCCGCTGTCCAAAGGCAGAGTGGAGAGCAAGGTGCACTGCAGAACAAGGTGCAATTGCTGACTCTTCCAGGTCTGTTATGCTTCAGCCTGTCATGTCAAGGGAGTACTTCTTGACTSGTGTGACTTTAATAAAGACAGAAAGCTTCCTCCTTCCCAGAGCAGAAAGCAGAATGAGGTGGGGGAGAACAGGGGRCAGTGATGAAGACCAGAATAGTCCTCTCACCAGCAAAATTGGAATGAATGGAGAGAACATTAAGTGCCCAAACACCTTCCCAGAGATGTCAGGTGAACAATGGCTTTGTGCTAATACAGTGCCACTTCTAACTTAACTGTCCTCCTCAAGGGTGAAGGTTACCTAATGAAATGACAGTCTTCAAATACAAATAATTTCACAATTAAGTCACTGGTCCTAATACAGCAAGACATGGAAGCTACTGCTTAAAACTAGGCATGAGGACAAGTGCTTTGTCTTTCTCCCATCATCAAGCGCTTGAAAAGGTCAGAATGAAGATTTGGGTTTTGGGGGCAGTTGAGGAGTGTAACCCTCTGTCACATCTACATCGCAGCAAAATGTAGTGCAATCATTTCTTAAGTGGTGAACATAAACGATGAGTTCCTTGTTCAGTTTAACCACCTGAGCCATTATGACAAAACAGCATTTAAGGTAATTCATTAACTTTCTAAAAAATAGATCTATGCTGGGSTTTTCTACAGGTTCAATTTAATGCACATTTCTTTTAGTATTGTCAGTCCAGTGGGTGAAACTAATGAATTGCATAATGAAGGGTGGARCTACCTTAAATCAGTTTTTTCACTTGGAAATTGTTCTGTGGACCTGCATATAAAGTTGTTTCTACCTATGTAACTCTTCAATAGATATAGCACAGAAAATCTATACTGACTCTTTTTTTAATGTCAATGCATATCAGCAGGATTTAATGGAAACTGATGAAGGATAAAGATTGAMTAAAGAGATGTTTTGCTAAAGGAAAAATAAAACCACAGATAGAATTGAATCTAATTTAAAATGAAGAATAGTGAAGGGAAAGCAATTGACAATACTGGGTTTAAAAAGAAAAGGCTCTCAAAATGGTGTGTTTCAGTTAACAATATTTACTGCCACCAGCCTCTTCAATTCCTTTCACAAGGAGAGAGGGGTCCAGCAGCCTAGCAGGACTGTACTCAAGCAGTCTGCTTCCATAGAAGTTTTCACAGATTTCCCTGTACTGGTCACTGGGAGAAGAGGGGCAGAACACACCCTCCCTAACTCCAGCCTTCTGYCATCATTTGAAGATTTGCTTGGTGTCGGGACTTAGTGCCACAAAAAAGCCCTCCAAGACTGCACACAACCGCACACAATGCAGGCATTGTGCAGGGACAAGGAAACCATAAGTAGCAAAAAAGCTCCCCAACCATTAGTCATACATTCCTATTTAGAGGTTAGAGTGCTTTATCCTGCTCAAGATATAGTGAAAAATGTCCCAGCTCCTGGGAGTTTCAGTCTGAATYCATACACTTAGGGTAAGATCAAACCTTATTTAATGCTTTTGTAGAAGTATATGTTGCAGCCAGGTTCAAATACTGGAAGCTTCAGTTCTTCTTTTAAAAATGTTTTTAAAGGCTCAGAACTGTKAGAATGGGGAGGTTTGTTAATCTTGTGAGCAAATAAACAAGCAAAATGCCCCCAAATGCTTGTTCTGAGTAGGCTCGGAGGTGCTGGAAGGCTTTAGGTGGCTGTCTGTGATCTGGGCTTCATCTGACAAAGCCCTCTGCACCAGAGAATGGATTTATTGCATCTGTCCATCACCACAACTCATTACATGGAACATCAACTGTCACATATTTTCCAACATATTAATCTCCATCTAGGACATGAAGTTGTTGTGAGTGCTATTTGTTATTTGATATTTCATTCTCTCAGCCTGCTCCAAAAGCTGCTTAGTTAAGAAAGATCAAAATGCAGAACAAAATTTCTTTTTAAAAAACATAATTACAGAGACTCTTGGACTGTTAAAATGCAAGAATACTGTGATAGTAACAAGTGTTATAAATGTTATTTTAAAGCATGACCCGCWCTCTGCTGGTCTCTTAATAGCAGTGTGCTTAGAGGGGGAAGAAGGCTGTATTTGGAGCAGTTATCTCCTAGGCAGGCAATAGCATCTGGTGATATTAAAATGTCATCAAATGAAAATATATGCAACAGAGTCCACCTCATTTGAATATGAAATGCAAAGACAATCCAAGGCAGACAATTGCTTGTTTAGAGTGATATCTGAATACAAAGGCTGGATCATCAATAATAGATAAAGATTTTTTTGCTCATTGCAAATTAGAGGTAGGATGGGTATTCTAGTTTTGTTTTTTAAATATTTATTGCATTAGCAAGGCTGGCTTTTACAAAACACCAAGCAGAGTAAAAATGTAAAATACGAAGTGAGAAGAATTAATTTTATAATCTGACACTAGGATAAAGCATCCAAGCCCTCTATCAGCTACACTGAAAATTAGATAGTAACATTCTGGTAGKTCTGTCAAAGTCAAATACAGAAGCAATTGTTAAGTGTTGATAGGCAGTGGATAGAAGGTGTAATCCACTGGGAAGGTTTTGATCCAAAATGAAACAGTTTTCTACCCCTGCTAGTCAGGCAGAAATCTAATTACTCTCTTTTGATCTCTATGGAGAGGTAAACCAAAGAGTTATAGGTTATGGACAGTTTTATTGATTTTTATCTCAGAAATCAACAAGTGCAGGCTTTACACTTTACACATACTTGCTTAGCTGGTGATAGGATCAAATATTTCAAACTGGCTTTCCCTGCTACCTAGTCAATAAGCCTCTTAGCTGTTTTGTTCAAGTTGCACTGTGGATGTTAATATTACAGAACTTTTTGCACTTAAAAGCGTTGAGAAGATTGCYAGGTTTCTATTCGGGCATTTTAACCAAAATCTAAGCTTTTTTCCCCATTTACTTATTTCTCTCTTGCAAGATTGCATTGTTATATTATGGCTGTAACTGGACAAGCAGCTGTGTTTTTATCTCTGCATGTGAGAAAAGGATCTTCATTATAAAGGCAGCAGAACCACAGTCTGAAAACGAAGCATCTGCCAGTTTCTGGACGTTTAGCAACCCTTCCATGGTCAAAGTAGAAAAGCACAACTGCAATTCAGTTGGCAGCAGCAGCTAAAACTATTTYGGGAGTGCTCACAAGACTTTCTAAGGTAGTCCTGGAGTGCAAAGGAGAAAGAGTTCTGTTTCTGGGATCTGCAGTGCAYCTTCGAGAAATCAGACAAACTTCACTCTTGTATTCTAGCACTGAAATATACCTTGGTCCTTAGTCACAGTGGGTGCAAACATTTCTGCAAATGCCTGTTCTCATCGACTACAGCGTATGGAAATATTTAATCTTAAAAAAAAGCCAGCCCTTCTCCAAGCTACTTCCTGTAAATCCTATGCAATTTTGCACTGTGAATTCAGATGTGGGCTGAAAAGATCAAGGAGAGAGGATGCCTTGTTTTTCATGAAGACCTTCTTATGGACCTTTTTGATTAAGTGTAAATGTGTGTGAAAGATTTCACTGGTGGTCTCACCTAAAACCTTGGCGTGCAATCATGTCCTCAATCCAGCAAACAGGAGTTGTGGTGTCAAGCTAAAAGATGTCGAGATTTCATGCCARCTTTTTAGAGGTATAATTATTTGAGGTCTGTTGTTAATTATACATATTCATGCAATCTAATCAGTCTTCAAGAATGTGCATCAATTCAGGGTCTGCTTGTTCATCCACACAAAAAAGCCAGTTATTCTCATTTAACTCCAGTGTCAGAGCCGCAGGCACAGACACAKAGCCTGGGATGAGTGTAGCTTTGTGATTATTTTGATAGCTTCTCTTCTTCGTGTCCTGGGAGATAAGGCTGTTTCTCCCACAGCTGCACTTTTTCCTGAATGACTGACAACCCCTTTAGAGGAGATCAACCCCTTTTTGTGCCCTTTCACTCACTCGGAGGTTATCAGCTAAAACTGCACTCAGCATTCAATCACATCTTTCCCCTGTGGCTGTAACTCCTGTTAACACAATTAACCTTCTGATGGGAACATAAAATGAATCTAGGGAGGGAAAAAGAGCAGAAATACATTCCCATGTTAAGGATTAAATGGCCTTAGTGCTTATAGCAGTGTTTTTTCACCTCTCTCTCTTCTACAACATTGTGTGTAAGGGGCTATTAGCAGGAAATCACCTGTCACAAAATTCTTCCTAGTAATCCCAGCAGCTCTTATTTTATCAGTGGTTTGGGGTTTTTTTAAAAAATTTATTTTAAGATTAATGGAAAGTATTATGGAACATAAAACCAGATAGGCAAACAAATACAAATTTGTATTTATTTGTGTTTTCGTTTCCCTACCTGCCTCCCTCCCACCAAAAAAAAAAAAAATCTAAATCTGAAAGACACTGTTTGACAACCAACATTTCCCTTTTCTTTGGCAGGRGGGAATGATGGGGAATAATAATATCCATCTACTTTTGGGTGGCTCTTCCTATGGCAGCATTTTTAAATGATAAACAAACCCATTGTATGTTCATGTTTGTTCTCTTTTCCTGGCTGTTTCTGTACTGAGCTCYGTAGAACTCTGTATGTGTTCTCCTGGCTGTGCCCTAGAGTGTATCTACTCTAAGCATGTTTTGGCCACAGTATTTTTGAGAAATCTGAGTACATCCCCAGYACTCCCATAACTGAGATAGGATTTTTCATCCAATTTTTCCCTCTTTAACTCCCTCTTTGCTGCATGGGTGGCWCATCGTCCTGAAGAGCCAGGGATCTGAGATGGAGGACAGCATCACACACAGTTARTAATGTTGGAATGTGTCCCTGGCAAAATAGAGGAAAGTTTTTGCAGCTGGACACAAGTTCCTTGTGCTGCTGAAGAGCCAGGGGAGCTCTGTGGATCTTCCAKTTTGTAGATGAAGCTTCTATAGGGTTTGCAAAAGAAAAGCACGGAAACACAGCTGATGGGAAAAGGAAGATGCAAGGATATCAGCTGACAGCTAAAGATTGGGCTAATTTTCATTGTGGGTTTTTTTCTCTGTTTCATACCTTTTTTCTCTTTTCTGTTCAGATGTGTTAGTTGCTCACCTATCCTTGTCCTGAGAATTGATTGTTGCATCCATGGGAGATTGCTGGCATGAAGAAAACACTTGGAGTAATTGAGGTGAGGAAGGCTGATATCAGGATTGCTTCTCCCTTTCAAAGGAACTATGAACTTCACCAGAAAACTGTTTTGCTTGAAAGCARACCTCATTCCAGGGGATGCAGGATCCATGTTGACACAATTGAAACATGGCTTATTGCTGAGCCAGCTGGGAAGCCCATAACCAGCATGGTGGTGGATGGGGGGCAGCGCCATCAGCTTGGGATTTCCCACTGGGGAGAGACATRGATGCAAACCAAATGGCTGCAAAAATATGAATGCAGGACATATTAAGCAGCTCTTATCCTCCCAAAAGGCATATGTGCTGGGGTGTTATGTAAATCTTGAAAGGATATAGCCTCCAGCTCATCCCATTGTTAGAAAGGATTAAGCTTCTGCAAGTGCTGGACACTTAGGGATTATGGTTCAGCATCCAGAGGGGGATGCACCCAACTGACTTGTGGTGTTTAAGAGCTTTATGCCTTCACTGAACACCTACAGCTGTTAGGATTTCTTTTGCTTGGTTTCTGGAAATGTCAGGACAGATACTCTTGGTTTTCCCGTGTTCCATTGAAATGCAGATCACCATGAACTCACTTTCCTGGATCCATGCACAGATGTGCTACTGAAAAGCAGTATTTGAGAGATGGCATCATGTCTTCTCCACTAAGCTTGGTCACCTTTACGCAGAGAATCTACCACTGTCCTCCTTCATGCCTGAGACCCACAACTACACCAGGTCGATGTGTCACCACAGAGCACAGCMCTTCAGATTACTTCTTCATGTAAAAGTTCAGTGCTGTGGTCCAGCCCTTGGCATTCAGTGTCTGAGCTGGCTCTGCAGTACAGGAGTGATGTGGTTATCAGTCCTTCTGATAGAGTGTCTTGGTTTGAAGAGCTGGAGCAGGCACTGGCTGGAGGCGGGGCTTGTGCTTTACTACACAATACATCAAACCTCTGGTGCGGCAGCTTCTTCAGAAGAGGAGAGAAGATTTTCACTGCCCCATGTACCCCTGTGCAGGGCTCTGTCATTCTGCACTGGGGGATCTGCTTACCAGCATCAGGGGACTCAACCAAGAGTGGAGAAGGTTAGGAAACATGTGACCTGCTTATGGTGTCACTTAACATAGCTGTAGACTTATGGAAAGCAGTCTTCTCACACAGTTTTTGGAGGGAAAAAAAAGAAAAAGAGAAGAGCTTAATTGGGAAATTACCTGAAACAATTCTGTAATATAGAATATTTCCTCTTCCTCACTTTCTTAAGATGGAAGTGATGGGACAACCTCCTGCACCGGTAACTGAAAGGAAGTTATACCTTCACTTAATCTGTTTTTCATTGAGATGAAGTCTTCTTGTTACAGATCCAGAATGTAACTGAGGCTGCACAATCCAGGCTGTCCACTGCCGTTTTCTACTCTGCATTCAACAGCTCAGAGCCACAATGGACAGCAGTGACAGACAAGTGGTGTCCCTCAAGGGTCTGTGTTGGGACCAGTTATTTGCTATCTTCATTAATTACATAGATGAAAGGTTTGAGTGGATCCTCAGCTAATTCCCAGATGAYACCAAGCTGAGTGATGCTGCTGAAACACCTGAAGGATGGGATTCCTTCCAGAGGCACCTGGACAAGCTCAAACAGGGGGTCAGGGTAATCTCATGAGCTTTAATCAGACCAAGAGGGTAGGCTTAGGTTAGGTATTAGGAAGTAATTCTGTACTGTGAGAGTGGTGAGGCAGTGGAACATGGTGCCCAAAGAAATGGTGGATGCCCCATCTCTGGAAGTGCCCCATCTCTGGAAKTGTTCAAGGCCAGGTTAGATGGAGCTTTGAGCAACCTGGTGTAAGTGGAAGGTGTCCCTGCCCATGGCAGGGGGTTTGGAACGAGGTGATATTTAARGTCACTTCCAACCCAGGCCATTCTAGGACTCCATGATTATCCAGCTTTGCTCATCTGAGCTGAAGCTAAGAAAACAACAGAGAAAATGAGAGAAGATGTGAATAGGGTGAGAACTGGTATATCAAAACATCTGCTGTTCTCCCTTTTTTTTGGCTTTTGCTTTCCACTCCTTTCATTCCAGTAGGAAGCATTTCTTGAAGAAACATGAGTAAAATCCACAGGTCTGCATTTCAGAAAGCAGTTTTTAAACTTTCAGTCATGGCAGACATTTTCATCYGTATTTTCCATGCACAAAAACGGTGATGGAAAAATATCAGAGCAAAATTGGCAGTGTGTGCCTGGAAGTCCCTTTGAAAAAAATAGACCCATTCTAAACTGTATTTCACCCTTAGTCCTAAATAACTGGTTTATGTTCCAGGTGAATTTCTACAGCAATTTTCAGTTCTACTTTTTCAATTATCCATTTTCCCCTTATTGAGATCTTAGTCATTTCCATTTACTTCTGCAAAGTCTTTTTTTCCTGTTMACAGTGCCATTATGCCTTCCCCGACTATTTCTTTGAAATTAAGTGCTTGGTTCTTTATCTTTTCATCATTAATTACTGATGTCTTTTTGACCTCTGCTTTGTAACCGACCATGTCATATTTCTAGCTATTTCCTATCTTTTAGGCTTGTTTAAGGTATTTTTTTCTTTAACRACCTGCTCTGAATAGCTTTGTTCTTGTTTTTCAGTCATTTCCCAGAATGGCCACGCAGCGGAACCTTTGCCCTCCTCTCTTGTTTTTCATCTTGTCTCTGCTGTATCAATGGCTTAGTTAAAAATGTATTTTACAGCTTGCTGAGRCCAAACCTCTCTCCATTTTTATAATTATGCTGATTATAATAYCAAAAACCTTTTGCTATGATGTGGGCCAGTTAGCACCTTTCTTTTGAGGGCCAGATGTAGCCCAGGGTGTGAACAGAAGTGGGTGCTGCTATTAGACTTGGGGTTTGGTTTAGGAGAACACAAACAGAAGCCATGAGTCTTGAATTAGTGAAATGTTAGTTTAAATGGCTGAGGACTTTTCCTTTGTAAAGGTTGTGAACTTTCTTTTGGCCAGYTCTTCAGTGAGATGGGTGGATCTTTGGTACTTCAGGAAGACTCAAACCTGTCATTAGGTATCAAAATTATTTCTTGGACTGGTTTCAAATATACCATTTCACCATGCTTTACAGTATCATTTTCATTTGCTTCTTCCTTCTTAATCATTCTCCAAGGTTTTTTTTTTTTTAATAATTGAAAATATTCAAATAGTTCATAAATTATTTTCCTGTCTTTGCCAAATCTCCCATTAGTGTCAGCAGAATCTCATTTAGCAGGCAAAGTTAGACTCCACCATTGCCTCTCAGTATTCCTTTCTCAAGGAGTGATGGCTAGGAAGGAAGACCAGCTGTTTTTTCAAAACTGTGAGAGTGCTGGGCCTTGTTGCTGAAATATATTTAATATATGTGTAGGGGGTGACATGATAAATGAAGGCGTTTGCTGTCATTTTGTTCTTTTAAATAAATAACTGAGTGTAATGAGTCTCAGCCACAGAATGAATGTAATGAACCTCAAAAAAATATGTTGTCTGAGAGCAATATTTACCACTGAGGAWGGGATTGTTAGAGAAATGAGAATTGTTTAGACGTTAGTGGGTGAGGTAAGAATCTATTAAAGGAATTAAAAGCAAAGATGACTCATCACACATTTCTGCTTATTTGTAAGAGACACATGAAAGGCAGGGATTTCAAAACATTTGTATAGAAAAACATCAATAACAAAGCCCCCTGATTTAATTTTTTCATCTCACGGGCTTCAAAAGATGTGACTTTTCCACATTTGCCTTTAAAAACACACAGCACTGGAAACTAGAAAAGGCATGCTTTGCTTTGCTACATTTAATTTCTAGAGTAGTCACCTCTAGGTGATATTTACACCATTTTCTTCTCCGCAAAAATCTAAAAACTGYTTTGGTTGCACTGAGAGTCAGGTTTCTGATACATGGCAAAGGGGAAAGCGCCTCTCCTCGCTGCCGCCGAGGCTCCTGCGCTTGCCGAGCAAAGCCGGGCTCCCCTCCTGCTCACACTCGCTCCGCGGACGCTGCCCTTCTCCAGCCAACCCACYGCTCTCCCTGCTAAGAAAATCCCTCTGCAACAGAGATCGAGGSAGCCAACCAGCCCTCCGTGTTTTGCTTTCCGTGCCGTGGGCAGGAGACCCCTGGAACGGCTTAGTGTAATGATTTAGGCACAATTCAACAGGGCCAGGCTTTTATGAGGTTATGTGGGTACTGGAGCAAAGTGTCACAGCCCAGCTGCAGTAGAAAATTTGTCTGAAAGTGTTTTTCAAAGCAAAATACAGATAACATTGATAATATAATATTGATCATATAATACATTATAATGTACTAAAACTAGAGAATTTTTTGGGTTATAGGAGGTAAATAGACAATACAGGAACAAAAGCAAAAAACAGAGAAAGAAGTGGAGCAGAGGAGAATATGTACRTAGAGAAGCAAGCTGTTAGCTGTTAGCCAGTGCAGTGACTATCTTGTGAAAARAACGAGTTACAGTTGAGAAAATCTCTATCCCTTTCATTGTACCACTTAAGTTTTGCTGAACAATATTATTTCAGATGTCTCCTGCAAATCCATCGTCTGTTAAAACAGCCCTTGGAAATGAACTGGTTTGGACGRGCTCCTGCTAATTTTGACACGGCAGTCAGGAAAGCCCTGATGTGGTGGAAAGCAGCAATAATTTGCCCAGCAAGGAAGAGGTAYGTCAAGGATCAAACACACTCATAAGGCTGAGCAGCAGCTGGGAAAGAGGGAGCCAGGGAGGAGAGGGAAGGGTGACCTGGCTGTTCCCAGGTGAGACAGAGCCACTTGACCAAGCGCTGCTGGGGGGAGTCGCGACATTGCTGCTGCTCCTCTCCCTTCCTCAGCTCCTGACTYGGCAGAGCCCAGTGACACCGAGTGGTGACAGGCAGGGTCCTGCAGCTCTGATGGGATGAGAAGTGCCACACATTCAGGAAAATGAGACTGTGCTGAGCTCAGGGCCGCAGGGTCAGAGTAAAACTCCTGTGAGATTTCTCCAGTCTGCCCCATAGGGTCATCAGGAATGAGAAGGGTAGGCAGAGGGAGAGAGGACAAATGTGGCGAGGAGGTTCTGAGATTTCACATCCTTCTTTGAAAGGTGCTCTTGGGTCTAGCAGGGTCAGCAGAAACTGAAGGGAGCTACTTGRGGCTGTGGAGGCATCCTCCCCAACCCCTGAAAAAGCACCAGCTCCTGCAAGGGCTGGGTAGAGTAGGCACTGAAACACAAACTGGCTCCTGGGGGTTTTCCTTTTTAGGAAAAAGTCATCGCTTTCTGAAGTGTAACTTTATGGGAAAAAAAGGTAAATAATTCTCATTTTGAGAATTAAGAAAAACTGTTTATTTTAATTACACTTTTTCTCTTTACCCTATACCACTTAAAATGCCAAACTGCATTTTCCTCTCACTTGAAGATACAAAAAGCCACATAAACATAAACCAGACATAGGACATTTCAACCCAGGAACCAACTGTTTTCAGATTCATMATGGTCTAAGAAAAATGCCTTTATCCTAAGAAATATCACATAGCCATAGGGGTCACTGCCATATTTGTTACAATACACAATACTTACAAGTCCTAACTTGGACATTTTTTAWTGTGATTTTCATTTCTGATACAGTTCTGTTTGTGTATCTTCCAACTGAACATACTGTGCTTCTGTTTAACTGTCTATTTATAGTCATAAGAGAAATAAACATATAAAATAAATGCATCTTGATGCATAGCTGTGCAGCAGTACAGATGTTTTATTAATGAAAATGAATCCAGCTTTTTGTAAGTCATGGCAGCAATATAACATATCATTGTTTGCTTCTCTGCTACATGGTCCCTGCTGTTTTTACATAGAAATTCCTGTAATACTTAAAGGACATCTGGAAGAATTCAGCCAATTAATCGAATTCACGCAGGAGCTAGGCTAATGGCTGTCTGAAAGGCAGATTACATTAAATCAAACTTGCAATATGAATGAAAGTACTTAATCATACATGCAACATTCATTAGAYGTGGCACAGCAAGTGTTTTGATTACTTTAATGAAAGATCAGGTAAAGTGCATCAACTGAACAGATTGAAGAGACAGCATGCTTACAAATGTTTGATTATGTTGACTATCAACAGAAACAGTGCCAGTAATTTATAGCAAAACATATTTGGAGGAGGAGGAGGAGCAGGAGGAAGATGAGGATGGAGCTGGTGAACTTGGGAGGCAAAGTGAAATTTAGGCCTTGCCTCMAACCACTTTAATTGATATTTAGGATAGCAAGACTTAAATCTGATGTCACAAAAGAAGCAAAACAAATGTAAGCGGAAAATCCTGTATGGCAACTGCTAGGGATTACTTTTGTTAACAGTTCTTGGAGCCTGATGCTGGTTTTGAGTGCTCTCTCTGACTTTGGAGTAAACAAAGCTAAGTCCTAAATGGAAAAAAAATACTTTCAAAACAATGAGATATATGCACAGTAKTTTTCCCCTGGGTTCTGCAGGAGACATCCTCCAGTCACCACTGTTCTTGCCTTCTATGCAGGAGAGCAGATGGAAGGTGAAGAGGAGCTTTGGCTGTGGGTCATCCTGAAGCAGTGATGCATTTTCCCTGATCCTACCACATCAGCCAGCAGAGCATTTTGTCATTGCCCTCCAGGGCTGTCCATGGGTATTCACATAGAAAAAAAGGGGAGAGTCTCCATCCTGACACACTTGCCAAGAGCCAGCACCACACCCTCGCCTCTCTGAAGCTTCAAGCACAAATGGGCATTTGCCAGGTCTCACTTGTGGAGGAACAAGGTGGCTGAGCTCAGAAGCTGGAGGTGTACTGTCAGAAAAGAGCAGCAGGTCTCTGGCCCAATGCTGCCTTTCCTTTGTCCTTCTCTGTCACACTCCCTGCAAAGGGATGAATCACCATTTTGTTTTGGGAGCTATCATCCTCCTCATTGCTTTTCTGAGAGGCAGGCACCCAGCTCAGATGTGGTTYATTTCCTTGTAATGCAATTTTCCTGCTTGTTTCTTTTGGGTGCTGCCCTGCCAAGCAGAGTTTGCTTCTCTTCTCCCACCCTCTGCCTCTGGTTTTCCTCATCAGCATCTCCCGTGCTYCGTCCGCCCCTTTGCAGCTGTTGCCTGGCAATGGTGGCTCTGGCACTGCCACCCGCTTTGCAGTGGCCAGGCCATACCTGCACCTTACTCCACAATAAATCCTGCCATTCCTTTGCACTTCTGTCAGCAAGCAGCTGCAGTTCTGGAAGGAAAATGATCTGGGAATGTGGTGTGACCTGAAGAGAATGGAGGGAGAAATAGAGAGGGTATCATAGAGTAGGGATGGGAGAAAGGTCTTGGGCAGCAGCCCTGGGGAATTGCCTGTTGCACCTGAGTCAGAGGAATTTCATTGAATAAGKTGGCCTTAGCACAGGGGCAACATAAAATGATGCTTGTAGCATCTCGTGCCGAAGGAAGCCAAATCTTCCTACTCATGACATGGTGAGRTTAATAAATAACTCCATTGCAAGCAAATTTGGCAAATGGCTTCAGCCTGTGGGGTATGAGCTGAAATCTAGATGAAATTTGTAATGAACTAACAAAAGTACTAATGGTCCCATCCAGTCTCCCATAGGTTGTATAAGTTTGGGAATCTCAGTCTGCTCTCTGGAGATGATCTGGTTTCCCTGCAGTGGGCCAATGCAGATGGAGGTGGGGAAGAACCAAAATGTGAGASTGCTCTTTTGGTCCTTATGCAGCTGCTCACTTACAGAGTAGGGATGGGAGCCATGGCACCACTGTCCTCCCARTGTCACCTTAGAGATGGGTGATGTGATGTCACCAGTTCCCAGCATCAGCTTCACTAGTGGAGAAAGAGGAAGGTTGGATGTTTTCATAGCRTCTTCAAAACCCTTCAAATCCCTCTAACCCAAGTCCTTCACAGAACAGTGTTTTCTCCCGTCCCTTACAGAAAGCTTTCTGTTAATATTTGAGCAATGAAGAAAACACAGCAGCTGTTAGCGTCATTTTCCTCTTGAAGCAGATTGTCCTCAGGTAAAACAAAACACAATTAAGATACTCACAAGGTCGGTTATATTAGACAATCCATATCCTCATAACGCAGATATKTCCTTCAATGTCTGTCACCAGCATCAAATCCCCAACCGCAGCAAGATAATTGGCAGCCTTGTTCTGGGGAAGATGAAATGGTTTGTGTTGCCACCAAAACCAGCCTGGATTTTGTTTAAGTGCTGGAGCCTGGGGGTGGTATCGCTCATGTAGCTATATTGCTGGAGAGTCATGTATCAAGGACAGGCTTCTGAGGCAGCTTCTGTCTCCCTCCTATTTACTGCTCCATTAATTACAAACCAGATGGCAGGGGAAGATTTAAAAGTCAACTTTGTTTGAAATCCTGCAGTATAAAAAACTTGACCACAACATTTTTTTTTTTTTGTGGTGGGGAGGGGAAACATGAAGGAAAGAAATGTTCTTTAATCCTTTGCTTATAGTTCTTTTCTATTTTATTTTTAACTCTTATTTTTTCTAAGTTGTGGTTGTTTTTCCTTTCACTAAGTGGCGAAAGGCATTTCTCTTTTTCTTTCTGTCTGCTCAGCCCCCAGAAGAATTTTTAGGGTTTTCTCTGAGAACCAGACCTCACTCAAGACCTTCTCACTGCCAGCTGGCAATTCTGTCATACATTCCTCTTGCTGTTTATGCCCCAAGACTGTTGAGACACATAAATGCAGCTGCCCAATTGCTTGACTGTGTTTTATTCATGGACCATGGTACATCTCCTTTTCAGTGTCTGCACAGGCTTCCAGGTGTCCTGGAGCTGCTGGAGACATGGCTGGGGCTGAAAGCAATAGGATGCCTCCTCACAGCCGAGATGACAGTCCCTGGATAGCTGGGATGTTCAAGGACCTGTGGGATGAACTTCKAGCGCCATACTCTGGAGAACCTGGGCAAGCAGGTGGAGCATCCTCCAGCATCACAGAATCATGGAATCWTTTAGCTTGAAAAAGACCTTTAACAGTCCAGCCATTAACCTAGCATTGACAAGTCCACCACTGAACCACGTCCCTAAAAGAAGGCACGAACAAGGAAAGGCATCTAGAGGAACCTGAAGATTGTCCTCACTTCGGAATGTCCCCAAGAGGTTGGTCCAGCCATTATTGAATCTGAATGCAGAATCATGACAAGGCTTGAATGGTTCCCTCAGGCTTCTTTTAGCAGCAAATTATGAAAAAGATTAAAAGTCCCTTCACASAAAATGAGAAACTTCAGCAACAAGGGAGAACAGCAGTGCCATACTACTCTTGTTTCCATTCTCTAGCACACCAACATTCAGCCTCAACCAGAGAGGAGGGAATGGACTGAGGAAGCAAAACATTTAAGAGTAGGAACTGTCTCCTTTCGTTTTCACACCACCAGTTTCCCCCCTAGCTACTGCATTTTTCCACCAGAAGTTTGATTTCCTATTTACTGTGGGATTAACCCTTTGATTAATCTCAGGTCATGTAASGATGACTCTCATGTGTAAGTGGCCAACATGTTTAATCAAGGCCAACCTGATTTTAGCAGACTGCAGAGAGCCCAGTGCAAGGACAGTAGCAATAACATCGTTCAGATCCTTGCTTAGAAAAGCTTTGACCTTAAATAAAGTTCCCCTGTTGTAGCATGTTCAGGAGGGTGCGGTGCTCTGARCTACGTGATGGGACTAAGGCAATGTAATAAAACAGTGGGAAAAAAAATCCAGCAAATTTACACAGGATTTGGGTGTGTGTCCACAAAATTGTTAACTATTCTTATAAATTATCTGAATTTTCTAATTATAAAATTGTTGGAAAGATTAAAGGATGATGGCAAGATGATAAACCCATATAACAGTTTGGAAAGCTTAGAAGCTGTGAGAGTCAAGTGTTATGCCAGTCACTAGGGTTACATTCTCTTATAAACAGGGGAGGGAGGGGAAATAATCTGTAATCACAGAATAATGACCCTTCGAGTGAGAGCTGGGGCACTGGGAGTTTGTACTGGGGCAGAGCCAGCCTGGGGAAATCAGAATGTTTATTGAGAGAAATGAGTTACAAGGTGGCTGAAYTGACTTGAATTCCAAAGCAATTTTGCCAGTGTTTCTGTCAGAGATCTGCGGGCACTGGCACATGCTGCAGCAAGACCAAGGATGGAACGATGGGTTCTATGGTTTTGGGTCCCACCTTAGGAGGGACCCAAGTTTAGAAGGCTGCAAGAGGGCTGTGCTAGAGGGCACTGTGAGCACGGGGGAGGCACAGTCAGGCCCCGAATCACAGGGAAGAGCCAAGAAGCACAGCAGGAGGGACAGCGGCTGGGGACGGGGGCAGCAGTTACAGGTCTGGGACCCTCGGCTAYCCCCCAGGCCTTCCCAGGATGTCTGAGCCACATTAGATGATGACACTGGGGGCCTGGAGAAACTCCCCGATGCAATTGCAGCCTACAGCTTTTACTGGAAAAATGTTTGGAACTTCAGCAAACACTCAGTGCACTTGCTTTCCAACTGGCGCTCTACCTCCTGCTGCTCCTGTGCAGGAAAAGGKGTTGTTGGATTCCTCACCTCTTAGGACTGGAAACTGAACTGGACATTGCAGAACATTGCTACCACAGGCTATTTTTGCAATAGCAAAAGAAACATTACTGGGAACATTGTTGACAAGGGAAACTGARAGAGCTATTTACATTCACTTGAGGAACAGGGGATCTACAATCAGAGATCCAGTCATTCGGTGAGAAATGTAGTTGGGAAGTCCAGCTACAAAGGTTAAAAAYGCTGGGTAAAAATCAAGCAGCCAGTGAGTGGAGTGACCTAACTGCATGAAAGCATGGCTCATTGGTCCCAATTACAGCAGTTTGTAATAACAAAGGGTGATCTCTAGCCCGCAGAGTCTGTAATCTAATCTGAGATTCAGTGCAACCATGAAAAGGGAGAAAAATGGGAGAGTAACGCAAAACAAAACATGATTAAGACTTTGCAAAGCAAATATAATCAGAGCACTTACACAGAGAAGTGGTTGAGTGTTTTGAGCAAGTTCTGATCTCGCATGAAGGCTTCAAATCTTTCTTCCAGTTCCAGAAAGCCCCTCGAACCCGAGGTGCTGTTTCTCCCTTTCTCCTGGTGCTCTTCAGTTCCTCCGGCTGGGGGATGTTTCCAGCAGGATGAGTGTGGCCGTCCTACCGTGGTAAGGGATGTGTGCCGCTGGGCAGGGATGGAGCGAGCCTTTAGCGCGGTCATTTCCAAAGGCACGCCATCTCGCGTGTGCTGCGGCCAGCAGGGCTGCGGGCGGGACAGCGCCGTCCTGCCCCCAACCCAGGCTCGGGTTCACGGGCGGTCAAACAGGAGATGCTGGAACCGCGCCGGGGGCCGCACGGGCTGCTGAGACCCCGCTGCCGGTGCGCTTCATTCCCCTAAAAAGCCGCCAGGCTCACGGCACCCGCGAACGGGCCGGAGTGGCATCGGGGCGGGGTGGGGGGAGGTTCGGTCGCTTTTGCAGTTTGTTGTRTCACACCTCAGCCTTGCCTCTCCCGGGGTCGGGAGGTTGCCCGCGGGTAAGGCTGCCGAGAGACCACAGTCATGGTCACTACGCAGAGCCGTGATTTAGCATTTTACGCAGCGGTGACAGCCCTGCTCTCGCATTGAGAGCTCACCGCAATACCGGAGCTTTCTGGCTACTTCTGGGCAAACTCCTGATGTGGCTGTGAAGGAGGACGGAGCCAGTTCCCAGCWCTGGCTGCCTTCAGCGGAAAGGCGTGCGGGGCGGTCAGGGCGGCCGCGGCAGCGGATAAAGGCACCGGCACAAACACTCCCGACAGACGCCTCTGCTCGAGCCCTGTCCAGCCCCTCCGCCGAGGGGCAGCGCCCGTGACCCAGCTCGGTATCTCTCCCATTTCGGAGCCATTCCCGGCCCACAGCTCACTCAGTTCCGCSGGGAGCCGTGGGATGCGGTGCCCGGGACACTCGGCCCGTCGCCGCAGCCCGAGCGCGCCCGCCCCGGCGGCGAGAGCCCCGGCCCGCTCCGGCCGCCGCCGCCCCCCGCCGCCAGCGCCGGCCCCAACTCGTCATTGGCCGCCGCCGCCGGAGGGCGGATGACGCCCGGGCGAGAGCGGGCGCCGGGGTTATAAAGGCCGGGCGGGCTGGCGGTGCCGCGCTCCTGCTGCCCCGCACCGGCCCGCGATGCCGCGCGGGTTCCTCGTCAAGCGCAGCCGGCGCCCCGGCGGCTCCTACCGGGCGCGCCCGCGGGAGCGGGACCCGGAGCGGGACCCTCCGCCCGCCCCGCCGCCTCCCCCGCCGCCCGCCGGCGCGGACAGCCCCGCCGTTAGACAGGGGGCGGAGGAGGAGGAGGAGGGCGAGGAGGAGGAGGAGGGAGCCGTCGCCGCTTGTCCCGCGACGTGGCCCCACRGCGGCGGCTGCGGCGGCCCCGGGCTCATTCCGCCGGAGGGTCCTTCCGCTTGGGGGGCCACGGGGCCGTGCAGCGCAGCGGGGCCGCGGGCGGCTCTCTTCGAGCGGTGCCTCAGCTCCCCCGCCTCCGCCGAGTCCTTCCCCCTGGCCGCCTCCTTCCCGCCCGCCGAGAAGCTGCTGCTGCAGCCGCGCACGCCGCTGCCCGCCCCGCCGCTGTCCTCGGTGCCCGCGCTGAAGCGACCGTCGCGGGCCAAGGCACCGGCCAAGAAGGGCAAGGCCACGAGGAAGCTGAGCTTCGCCGACGAGGTGACCACCTCGCCCGTGCTGGGGCTGCGCATCAAAGAGGAAGGGCCCGAGGGCCGGCCGGGGCCGCCCGCGGGGCGCACGCCGCTGGGCGAGTTCATCTGCCAGCTGTGCAAGGAGCAGTACGCGGACCCGCTGGCCCTGGCCCAGCACCGCTGCTCCCGCATCGTGCGCGTCGAATACCGCTGCCCCGAGTGCCACAAGATCTTCAGTTGTCCGGCCAACCTGGCCTCGCACCGCCGCTGGCACAAACCGCGTCCCGGCCCCAGCGCCGAAGGCGCCGCGTCCGCCCCCCCGGGCAAGGAGAACAGCCCCGAGCGGCGGCCCCGCGGCCCCGCCGCACCCCCGCCCCAGCCACCGCCGCCCGCCCGTCAGCACCGCGGCGCGGACAGCGCCGGCGGCGCCCCGACCACCCTCGGCTCCGGCCCCGGCCCGGCTCACAGCGGCGCTCCCGGTCCGGGCGGCGGCGCCGGCGGGGAGGCGTTCGCCTGTCCCTGCTGCCAAAAGCGGTTCCGGCGGCAGGCTTACCTCCGCAAGCACCTGGGCACCCACGGGGCAGCGCGGCCCGCAGCCTTCGGCCAGCCGGAGCGCGGGCCCGTCGCCTTCGCCTGTCACCTCTGCGGCGCCCGCTTCCCCTCGGCGGACATCAGGGACAAGCACCGGCTGTGGCACGCCGTGCGGGAGGAGCTGCTGCTGCCGCCGCCGCCGCCCGCCGGGGTCCCCGAGAGCGGCGCGGCGGGCGGCGAGCGGCAGGGCTTCCCCTGCAAGCACTGCCCCGCCACCTTCTTCAGCGCGCCCGGGCTGGCGCGGCACGCCAGCAAGTGCCACCCGCCGGAGAACAGGCAGGTCCTGCTGCTCCAGGTGCCCGTCCGGCCGGGCTGCTAGGCCCGCGGCCGCCCCGCTGGGACTGCTCCGAGAGCCCGGGCTAGCCCAGCGAGCCCTGGCCACGCTGTAATTCCTATGGAAACTCGCGGCTCTCACGGCTACGACGTCGGAGGAGCCCCCCGGTGGCTCCCGCCCGCCTTCCCCGGCCGCTGGGTCGCGACGCGCGCCGGCACGGCGGGGTGTTCAKCCCGCGGGCGGCACTGGCCCGCAGGGACGGAGCGCCGCGCAGCCCCCCAGCCGCCGGAGGACGGGGAGCGGCCACCGGCACGGCCCGGGCTGGCGGCAGCAGGCGAGGAGCCCCGCCAGCATCTGCCGAGAGGCGGGCGATGCCGGGGCGTCGGTGGCGGCCACCGCCAGTACATCTTCCGTAGCGCCGGAGAGAAGTACAGCTGTATATAGGGTATCTAAAGAGAGGAATTATTTTTCGTGAGAAGAAGAGCCTGATTCAGTGACCTTGTTTTAATAGCCTTAGCCCCCGAGCTTCAACATTCGTGAGGTGTTTTGTTTGCTGTACTCTGTACTAAGATAGCCAAGAAGGTAAATGTTCATATTAAGTCAGTGTCGAGTCATATAATAGATAGCAAAACGTATGGGAAATTAATCGTGCTGTCTGCTTAATTGAAATATGAGGTGTTATTCTATAGCTAAGTATGCATCTCCCGCTTACTCTGTGTCTCTGTACTCTAGCAACCGTGCGGCAGGCGAAACACACGACTCTGGCAGCTGCCCGTTCCAAAACCTGCTCCACTCCGTTGGTGGCTTGTTAGTGCGGCACGGACAGTAGCCAGAAGAGCAATTCAGTGTCACCCGGCTGGGCAGCGTGTGGCCCTGACAGCTCCTGCATCACAGGCTGCTCGCCTTTCCAGGCGGCCTCCGACCCCTCTCCCTCATGAGCTGCGCTTTCGATGTGAGCTCCTCCGAGTCTTGTGAACAGCTGAAATTAGGACAAGAAGCAGTCTTTACACATGTTGCTAAAGCGCAGGTGACAGGCTACCATCCTTCTCCCTAACAASACCTACCTTTAGCAAAGCAATCTGTGGTGTGTATTCCCTGGCTTTTACAGTGCTCCGGCCAAATACTTTGAAATGCTGTTGAATTTACCTGCTATTGACACTTCAGCCAGTATTTGTTTATTTATTTATTATTTATTTTTTCCATGAGTGCTTGTTTCTAAATGTGATAGCAGATGAGGCTAAAAATAAGGGCAAGAAAATTCAATAAAAGGTTTAAAACAAAGCTCACGCCTTTCTTGAATTCAGCAGGGCAAAGTGGGTCAGTTAGTGATTTCTGAAGAACTAAATTGATCACAGTCGTAGTCTTTGTTCTAACACTCTCTCTGAAATGAGCATGCAAAATATTTCAATCTCTTGATTAGCATCCTCTAAAGCAATTATTTCTGTAGTTTTATATTTTGCTATACACAACAAAAGATGTATCATGCCCAACGGCTGCAAGCAAGTGATAAGTGCTCTATGTTAAATATGCTTCATGGACTTCTGTCATTTTAGTTCCAGGACCCGGACAAATGAATTAATACGATATAACTGAATGCAGCCAAGATTTGCTTTCTGACAAAAGAGGCTAAACTTGCAACTCACTAATATGCCAAAAATAAAGTATGTTGTTTTAAGTTGTGCATTTTCCCGTTGTTTGTTGGTAACAGAGACTTAGGTAAAAATGCCATTTATGCAGYTAAATGAGTTTGCCTCCAGAGAAAGTCACTATGTTTTTAAAAAAAAATTTCCTTCTCCTCTCCCCTTGCGTAGTCAAAGATGAAGGGCTCCAGACCACACAAATGTGATGATTATTAACTGCTCCTACAATTAGCACTTGAACAAGCAGCCTGCAGGAGGGAACAGTCTATGCTTTATATTACCTGCAGAGCTACATGCAATGTATTTACTAGATCTGGAGAAAAGTTTTCAGTTGGGCATTCTTGCAAACTCGTGTGTACTTTTTAATACAAATGAAAACTAAGCTGTGTATTGCATTTAACTGCTCCATATGCATGTAATTCTTCAACAAATTGAACTAAGAATCTAATGAGGAGGTGAATAACTAATATACGAAAGGYGGTAAGAATAATTTTATTGGATTATTAAATAGCATGTCTTCTCTTCAACCATTACAAATTTGTAGATACTACATGAATGACAATACATAATTTCTTTTTTTATTGTTGCCCATATGATATATTTACACATGCAGTTAGTACCAATGTCATGCTACATTTTGTTAACAGCACTTTGTTGTTTACTAGACTCAAAATGTGAGCATTTCATGTGTAGGAAAATACCTCTGGGTGGGTGGAACTCGTGTGCTAATCTGCACTCAGAGGATTGAAACTATCAGCATTTCAAGCCAGACTCCCGGAGCATGTTCCCTTTTCTTCCCTAGTACCTATCATCACTGCAATGAATTTCTATCAGGAAAGTGTTTGTTTGGTTTTAATTTTTTTTTTTTTAAATGTAAGAAAAAAGAATATACATCTAGATGGAGCAGTCTAATGACAACAGCTAAAACTCATGAAATTTGATGTCATTTACTACTGACACCACTTGGAAAAGCAAACATTATAAAAATATTTGGAAGCCAAGCATAAGTAGAATTTCAGCACAGTGATTTTCTTTTCTGGCATAGATTATCTGCAGAATTATGAAATGATACATCACTTATGATGAAAGAGCTGGTGCTATGAGCAAATTATTTCATTTGGACTCTGTAATGCTTGAAAGGCCATTGAACTATTTTATTCTCAACATAAATAATTGTACACATCCTGTGCATTAACATTGTGGCATCTGACAAAGACTTTACAAATGCAACTTCAATTTAAAATTGTACATTCATTTTCAAATTGTACATATTTCTTTCTTTGTTACAGAAAAAATTGCAATGGGGCACAATAAATACATTGTAATCCAACTGCAGTCTCCAATTCCATATTGACTTCAGATCAACCAGAGTTAAAACCCAAAGTTAGGATATCACAATCATCCAAGAAGGTAAAAGGTGCAGGGCGCAAACTGCACCACAAAGAAGAAAAAAGGCAGACYGGAGTTAGGTAAAAAAACAAAGCTAAAATATGAAAGTAAAATTCCAGTGTCACTGTTTAAAATAAACATACAGAAAAGGAGTACCAGGGCATGGGCACACACACAAGAGACATCATCCTTGAGTGAAAGGTGTGAGCAGTAAAAAAAAAAACCAACCCGGTGAAAGGCTGCGGGAAGGGTGGCCAATTGCTGTTCACTAAAAGCTGCAGGCATCTTGCCACTTAGGACTTGTTGGCTGAGCCAGAGGAGCGGCGCAGTTTCATGGACATGCGGCTCTTGCTAGTCCGAGGAGACATTGGAGAGGCTAAGTCTGTTCCATCCACYTGTGCTGTTGCTGCTGCTGGAGTTTCTCCCGGCTGAGTCTCTGGGCAGAAGCCTGCAGAGGACAGCAAGAACCAGACGGGTCAGTGCCGCCTTCCACACTTGCAGCACGGRATCTCTTAGCAAGGGGAGAGAGGATTTTCAGTGCTGCTGTCACTGCCACAGCATCTCCTAGCCCTTTACCTGCTGTGGGTGATGGTACTGCTCATGGAGTTAGCAACTACCATAAATCCACCCCTAGAGAAAGGATGATTCCAGAARCCACTGAGCTATGGGACTGCAGAAGCCCCTTGCTCTGAGCAATTGAGGCAGCACTGAAGTGGGCAACGTTCTCCCGCTAACCAGGAAAACAAACACCTCCAGCTGCCTTGTGGGGCACTTAATCATTATTCAAACCACAACCCAGAAGAATCCAGTCTTTAATGAGAACATGAAGGTTAACAGCTCATTGCACATGAAGGGAGCTCTAGGAATGCTGCTGAARAGGTGGAGTGAATTGGGGGCCAACTGATAGACCAAAACATCTTCTCCCATCCCAACTTTAGTTGGTGYTTCAAAAGGCAAATTCCTACAGGGCCCACAAGGCAGAAGCTTGAACAGATTGTACTAACTGGATGCACTATACGTTAATGTTTCTTTGTAAAAGGAACAAGATGAATTTGAGACAACAACATGTGATTCTTTAGCCCAGTGCCCAGAGCTACGCTCCAGTGGCCCCGGAGTCCTCACTGCAAGGGGAAAAGGCTCTTTCCTACAAAAGCCTGTCTCCAAAGCTTCTTCCGTAGAGGTACAAATGGAAAAGGAGAAAATATGAAATCAATACTACATTCTCCTTCCCATGCTACAGAAAATTAGTACTGTGAACTCCCATCCGTAAAACTAAACTGCATTTTAATTGGCCATTTACAGAGACTGACAGTGTGATTGAACTCAGCTACCTCAGTTGCCTCTGAAGGCTTCTGACCCATTTAAATTTGAGACAGAAGCATAGTCCTGCAGGTGTCAATGGGGAAACCCCTGCGGACTGCAGTAAGCCAGAAATCACTTGCTATTTCTTCCACATCATGCTATTACTGGAAATTCTTTAAAATAATAATGCAATAATCACAACTGAAGATCTATCTCAGTATATGTTTCACATATAAAAGGTGCAAAAATCATTCAAAACTGTTCATGATTTATTTTGGAAGATTCCTCTAAAATCAAATGAGTCACAAGGTAACAAGTCTAGGAGTAGATTTTAAAGATTGTCATGAACCTGTGGTATTTAGCAACCTGGCTGTTCTCCTTGCCTGGTCCCTCACCTGCCTGCTCCAGAGCATCAGCATAGTACTTTCTATGTTCAAACTGATACGACCCATCAGAGTGACAGGGGAGAGAAAGGGCTGTTATTTGTTCCCCAGCTGGTGACAGTAATTCTGTTCATGAACTAGGTACTTCACTGCCAAACAATCTGGAAAAGCATGATAATGCCCGACTTACTGTGCCTTATAGAAAAAGGCAGGCAGGGAAACATGCATTCGCATTTTCTGAAATTCTATCTTGTTCTGATTTTACAAGAAATTAAAGCATTTCAAATGGTGGAAATTAGAGAATAGAAAATAACCATTGTTGTTTTGCACAGCATACCATTCACAGCTAGCGTGAAAGACCTTCCGTTTCAAGCCTTTGCCCTTTACCTTGATGTGGCCAATGCTTTCTAGTGGAGGTTTTGGAAGGAGAAGAAATATCACAGCATTTCTTTCTTTGTTGAGAATGAAGAAGTGATGAGGAAGGAGGAGTGGAAAGAAGTGAGGAAAGGGGAGGAGAAAAGATAAAAGATAACAGGTGTGAGACATGAGACACGAACCGCAGAGATTGAAGGGTATTAACAGATGAGCACAGAAAACGGAATTTCGAATTTCATTATGCAATTGCTGCTCATGCTACAGGTTAAAGAGAGTGATGAGTTAGTTATGTGCAATGAAGCAACAGCTCTGAAATCCGGCATCATACTTACCAACTAAGCATTACAAGAAAAAAAGGAAGGGAGAGAGAAAGAAAAGAATACTATAACATTATCCAGACCCAGCAACCTTATTAACAGCTACTAAAATACATCCTAAACACTGTCTGAAATGCTTGCTTAACATCTGTGAAAACAGCTAAATACTGACACACATACACACAACTGAGAAGGAAAAACAAATGGCAACTCAGTATATGGCTTCTGTTCCCCGGCTACTTCACAGTACTGAAAATGTCAAAATTATAGCCAGTCTTAACCTGAGACTCCTGAAATCACATAAAGAAGAAAAAGCAACTAGTTTGAAGCTGGTCTGCATTGAAGGGTTAAGCCCTAGTGTGAAATTTTATCATGGGTTGTTGGATAAAGAAAACCTCAGTGTGCCCATTATTTCAATTTCAGTATTATTCCAGTTGTAGCTTAAATTTTTGTTTCTAATTCATGCAGATAGAAGCACAAATTCACATTTAACACATTTTTTWAAGAAACTTAAAAGTTATTGAAGAACAGAAGTCATGTAAAGTGATTTTCACATCTAAACATACCACACCAAAAGAGTGAAGAATAACAGCACTTAAAATATATTAAAAGTCTGACAAATTAAAAGATTAATTAGTAACTAAATTTATTTGGATTTTAGATAAGCATATATATCTATATATACATACATACGCTCATACACACATGTGGATATCAACTATGGTATATACAAATTTTGCAGGTTTCGCTTCCCCTCCAAAGTTTTAAAATTTTCAGTATGAAATGCTCTATAATCTTTATCTCTCTCCACAATTGTCCTGGTTCTGGTCAGGACTGGATTAATTTCTGCAGTAGCCAGGAGGGGGTATGGCTAGGACCTGAAGGTTTTTCTATACCACCTTCTGTCATTTTCCAGGAAGAGCTCACTTGTGGGTCAGTGTACTGTGGTGGAGGGAGTGGGAGGGTATTGTTGTGGGGGTTTTGCCTCCTACGTCAAATCATTCACCTCTTTCTTGTACTCTCTGTCATTAGCATTGTTGTTACTGTATGTTTTCTTCTCTCATTGCTGTTTCAGTAAAAACATGTTCTTATCTCTTGAGCTTTACCTTTTATGTCTCCGATTCTCCTCTCCAGCCTGCCGAGGGGAAGGGGAGTGGGAGGATGGAGCAGCACATGGCTTGGAGTAGTTTTAGAGGAACATTGAATTGAAGAATTTCATTCCTAAACCACAACATCCTTCTTTGGTGCCCAGGGTGAGGCACAAAGGGTTGAGATAACAATGGATCTGCCCARAGCTAGCTGAAGACAAACGTGATGTAATTTTGATTTGTTGCATTAGGTCCTGATCTACTGGTCAAAATGTTGCTTGGTCTGCTCATGTGGGTGTGGTACCTAACCCTGTACATGTTTCTGTATATGGACTATATGCTCATAATGGTGCCCTGTTTCAGAACAAGGAGAGGGATCAGGATTGCTTTGTTACTGTGGGGTATCAGTTTAAGATGTGATAACATCAAGGGCAGGGAGGGTCATTTGGGATGTGTATTCAGTGTTGCTCTCCAATCCATTCTTAGGCACTGCCTCTG
>NW_026623232.1:3225195-3325632 GCF_030028575.1 Malurus melanocephalus
GTGTGTGTGTGAAGGGAGAGAATTTTGAATTTCTGCTGGATGCCAAGGAAAACCTATTCTTGTTGCTAAGTCTGCCATGTCTCCTCAGTGTCTATACCATGGTTACAGTCAGGACAGAGATTTCTTGGGAAGTCATTCAGAGATGCATCCTGAGGGCGGATAGTCATGAGTAGCATGTAAGTTGGAGAAGCTGGTTAGGACAGTCTGTAATGTTGAATTGTATACGAGTGGCTGCTGAATGACACTGCCACTGTATGGCATAACTACCATGGACAGTGAGTGTGAACGGCTCCAATTGTGACCTCCTGGTGAAGCTTGTAACCAGAGGAAAGCACAGTAGCCCTCCTGTCCTGGAAGATATCTATGATGGATTGAACCCACAGTCACAGACTAAAGGAACTCAAGAGAAAACCTAGGGGGATGGTCAGTGACTATGGAAATGATATCCTGCCTATGTATGTACAAATATATATGTATATAGGTGGAAGGTGTAGGATCTGGGCACGCAGTATACGGTATAGAACAAGGAGTGGAAAATGTCCTGATTCCAGCCAGGACAGGGTTGGTTTTCACCAGAAGAGGGCATGCCCATGACACAGAGGTTATTCTATATAACTTTGTGTCATTTTCCAGGGATGGGGGAAAGCTTTGCTTCCAGTTCGGTGTAGCATGGCAGAGGGAACAGGTGAGAATTGTCAGGGATGGGGTGTGTGTGTGCCCATGTGATTTGTTTGCCTCTTTCTTGTACTTTCTGTCATTAGTATTGCTGTTGCTGCTACTGTTCATTTTCTTATCTCATTGCTGTTTCCAGTAAATTGTTATCTCAACCCTGTGACCTCTGCCTCCCCTCTCCAGCCCACCAAGAGRAGGGGGAGTGATCAAGTGGCACATGGTTTGGAGTGGTTTCAGTGTGAACACTGAACTGGAAAATACCATTCTTAAACCACAACAACGTATTTAGTCATCCAAAAGATGAAAATAGGGTTATATATGAAAGTTTTATGGACAAATGATGTGAAGCTAGGAAGTTCTATAAAACAAACAAAATAGATGGCTTTGGATTTTTAAGAGGTTGAAAAACGTCAGGAAGTGATTCATATTTTTCTCCTCTTATGTTTGATAAGTGACAAATATCATAGCCTGATGAGCTATGATATTTTGGGGCCATAAAGTAAAGCTATTTCAATTACTTCTGAACAAGGAGGTGGGTCAACAAAGTTGAAATGCGATATTTTCACTCCATTTTAGAATCTTCTAATGTTAGCATATTGGTTATTTGACTCAGAAATTAACTATTTAAATCTAAAATGGAATCCTAACTACACAAAGACTAAATTAGAAGTGAGGTGTGATGGAGGAATCTGGAAGTATCATAACATGCACTCATCTCGCTCATCAGTTCTGACTTTCAAAGGTGAAAAATTCACCAGGGAGAAGCCTGACAGGGCACTGCATGGTAAGACTACTCTCAGTGCTTCTGGCTTTTATCACACCTTGCTGTCTGAAACAACACTGTCCTGAGTGCTGTTATTGAGAATGACCACAGAGGAAAATATAACTTGTCCATGTTGGTAAATTTTGATGGTCTTCTAAGATACTTCAGCGAGTCCCACATGACCATCAGAGAAGAGGGCAATCATTTTTGATTTGCCACTCTTACTAATTTTAGTCCAAATCTGGCCACGTTATGCATCATGCTCAGCAGTGCCTTGCTAGAGTCAGGTCAATTAAGTCTCTCACTAATTTTGTGAAATGATGAAAGGAAAAGAGAAGCAGATGTAGAAGACTGCAAAAGCAGCTGCAAAGCAAGGCAAAAAGGTGAGGAAGAGATGGTCTAAACACCCAGGAGACCAGCATTGGGTAGAAGAGAAAGAATTAAGAGGCAGTCATGAGAAAGAACACAGCAAAAAAAGATTAGGTTTATGGCAAAAYAACAGCCAAGTCCATGTCCAGTGAAGAATGCTCTTCAGAATCTAGCTGGAACCATGGGTGCTAGGTAAGCCTATTTCTCTCTGTCAACTAAATACTGGCAAACTCTGTTTGCMAGTGAAATCCACTGGCAAAATTCCCAGTCTTTCCACTAGTGGAGATTCAGGCAGAGCTAAGAGAGCTTACCATTCCTACCACTTACTGTCCTATCTCAATCTGCAGGCGGTGGTGGTTCTAGAGGTTACAGTTTGCTTATGTATCATGTGGCTGGTAATCAGTGTTATAGAATTTCTATTTTGCCCTGTACTTTAAAACAAAAATGGAAATAATTACACAAGGCAAATGTGACAAGAAAAAAAGTAAAAATTCAAAAACTAGGAAAAGTCAGGACTAAAATTTAATTTTTCCCCCTTGTGTATGCACAGGATGCTTTTTAATTGAACAATTATACTCTTTTTTCAGTAGACCCATTTCATTAAATGTAGAAAGTTGCTGTTTGGGTTTCTAGCAGCCCACACTAAACTTACTGTCTCAAAGTGCTGAGTGTACCTTCACTCAAGTGTTTGACTTTAGTACAATMGTTCAGAAATGTGTAAGGTTTCAGCTTCAGCTGTTCCAATATGAATTCTTTGGAAAATGTAGGTAAGTTTGGAGGTTTTGCTCTGATCTGGCAAAGAAGAAGAGGGTTCCTAAGTWTGAACAGAAGAAGGGATAATGAGAAATTCTTCCAGCCCTGTCAGACACAAAGCTCTCACTTCTGGATTTCAGCTTCACTTCCAATCACAAACCACCACCACCAAGCGTTACTCAGATCCTTCTACAGTGACAAAAGCACCATCATTCTCATCTGTAAAGGGGTGGTAAGAGGCCAAAAGGATTATTAGTTTCAATGTTCCGCACCTAGGAAGCAGTGGAAGAAAATGCAAACTGTTGAACTTGATTTTTAATTGTGCAAGGCTGAAGCAATTCCCCTGCTTCCCTGCTTGTGCWGTGGCAACCCGACTAACTTTGGGAATGGGGTAGCAGAATTGTTCTGAATGCAGGCTTGAAAATACAGGAATGATTGTTGGGACAAAAAGCCTGATGCCTTTATCACAAGGAAAATACTATGACTATTGTAGAGGGACCTCTTTATAAAGTTTGCTGTAATGAGGTGCTAGTCTTAGTGGAAAGAAAGGGAACAAAARAAGACAGGAAAATGCAAACCCAAGACATGAGTACATTTTAAAGATCAGAAYCTTAGCCTCATGAGGTCAATATGCCCTTCAATATAATTGAGCTTACCATTGACAGTTCCCTCAACCTATTCTGGTGTCACAGAGATCTGGTTCACTCAATATCTGCATAGGATGAGTTACTCTGTTTAGCAGAGTATTCGCAGTTACTCAATTTAACAGAAACAGCACAAGGTAAAAAACACAGAGGCAACTGAATTGCAATCTGTGATTAAGTACAGGTAAATCTCAATTTCTTTAAATGTACACATTTACTACACTAGTCAGGTTCCTAAACATGGGAAGGTGGACTTGTCAGATATTTTGACAGGACAAACTAAGCTTCTAGATAAAACAGCAGCTGCCACAATCACACTGTATTGAAGAGCAGTCACAGTAAAAAAGGAAATAGTTTCTGCCGATGTCTGAGCCTTTGGTAAAATAAGTCCATCTGAGAAAATACAGTTTGTTACTGAATGGAATATTCTCTATTTGCTCTGATTCTCATAGCTGAAATGAAAAAAAAAGAAAAGTCCAGTGGGACCACAACAACAAAATGGTAACACCTGGTGATGGGCTGTWGTAGCCTCACAGTTTCTAAGATCTTTCTTAGATGAAAAAATGTATAGAATATTTTATAAAATTAAACATATTCAGCAGTTGAAATCTTGAAGATCATGATCCATAAAATAATTAAGTCTAATATCTAAAATTTCTTTTCCTAGTCTGGTCAATTTTTTTAATTCAAAGAAGCCCTATACATACACGAAATATTTTGTATTAAAAAAATGTGATGTAGTCTTAGAAGCTGGCTAGAAATGTTAAGATGACATGGACACATCTGGCAGGGACCCTACAAGGTTTTGTCCGAGTCATCTTGGGGGTGATGAATGCATGTGGATTCCCAGACAGGGACCACTCCTGGCATAGTTCAATGCTCTGTACTTTTTCAAGAAATCCACCTWCTGCAAGGGCCCTGGAAATTTAGAGGAATCTGTTTTCTTAATAGCACTGCTGGTGGACTCTTTCTTGGGATCGGGGTCCATCAGAAATTTGGGTCATCTGCGGCAATAGGYCTGCCTCTGCTAGAACTGGAAACCAGTGCTTTCCAGGCTAACGACAAGCCCTGGGGTAACCTTTCTGGTAGTGTTATTTTATAYCTGCCTCAGGCTTTAGAATTTGTGGCCTCTAGAGCAGCCTGGAGGCAGATGGTTCAGTGCTACTCCAGGTACTCTGTCCTGGAGCTGAGTATCAGAGTTCCAGATCCGAACAGGGATCAGGCTGCAAGCAGGACTGCCAGAGCATCCCCAGCTTCCCTGGGCTGAAATGAAAGCTTAGAGTCAGCAGATGTGGGGCCAGGTTGTTGACTCTGATGCTGGGTCACACTGGGCTGCATGTCCATCCTAGGAAGCTGCTGGCTGCTCCTGACACTGATGTCGTGGTCAGTTCCACTGCACAATGCAAGGTCCAGAAGAATGTGGCTCCCAGGACAGGACATCGTGTTTCGTAGTATGGAGAGAGAATATAYATGCGCAGACATGAAATGCATCACAAGATCCTATTAATGAGATTCCTACAGAAAATTATTAACTTTGATAGAAGGGTTAAGTTAAAATCAAGTTTCTAAAAAATCATAACCTCATTTCAGATCATACTAGAGAATACCAATTTTAAAAGAAATAAGGAATTGCTACTGTAGAGCAGCGTACTCTGATGCACCAAACTAGCACAGAAAAGTAGCTTTGCTTCACCCTGAAGGAAAGAATTAGAGGAAGAGGGCAGATCGACTTGGCTTGGAATGAGATTTCTGAAAATGAATAGGCAGAACTTCTACAAGTGCACTAGAATATAGAATATATATTAGCCATACAAAAGTATCTGGCGCTGAATRTTCAATAGGTCCATTAGGCAGGAAATGTGGCAAGGACTGGTATCTCTGGTTATTGTTTTTAGTGTTTGTTTTTAATGTTTCTAGTTACAGATTTTTCCTATTCAAATGTTTTCTTACTTTATATTATGTTACTAATTTTTATAGTGCTTTAGTTAAATTACTTCCTTTTAATTTTATTTTCCTTTGGTCTCCACTATTTCCACTAGCATAATTACATCACTTATTATAGTTTGAAACTATTCTAGTTATAGTTTATACTTCAAAGTAAAGGAGTCTCAACATTTTAACATCTCTCAGTCATTCTTTCTGTAGTCCTATCACAATTCTTGTATAATTAAGAATTAATTCCTGCATATATTTTTGCAATTGAGAAACAAATTTTCAGATAACAACTTGCCAAATTATTCTTACAAAATTTATTTCATTTAGATTTACAGCTTTTCCGTGGAAGCACTTTGATTATCATTAAATAAGGATTTTCTGAAGAGGGAATTTCAAGTTACACATTCTTCTTCTCCATCTCTCCTAGGTTATCACAGCAGAATGTCTTACAACATCAATGAAAGACAGTACAGGGTACAAAACACACCACTGCCATCCAGTACTACTTGTTCATGCTGAGAAACAAAGGTCAACACAATAAAGTGTTACTCATTCAACAACTGTCTCTATCATTAGTTACCTTAATCCCAGAACCAGTGTTAGTGCTTCATGCAGACCTGAGGTTAGTAAAAGACTAAAACTTTTAGAAGATGTAGTGGTCATTTCTCAATCAGTGTGAAATTCTTTTTAGTGTGAACAAGGGCAACAAGGAAAGTTTGCATACAATTTGGTTACAAGCTTAGTGCTCTAGTAAAAGTAATAGGAACAAAGGGTTTTTTTGGACACTTTGTCTTACCTTCAGATAAACAGAACTGATATTTAATGATCTAAAAAGAGGGGAAATAAAATAATGAAATAATCATAAGGAGTTCAAGAAATCTCAGAACAGGAAGGCCTTGAGTTACTCATTTTCTTTTACCGATTTTCTTATTAGTAACAAAAAATGCAGTATCCTCTTATAAAACAGGTATTTTGCAGGAAAGTAAAAATTATCTTAAAACCAACTTTGTGACTAATAACCCGGGAACAAAATCAACGATTGCAAGGCTCAGATTTTCAGTTTAAAAACTTTACAYTCTAAACATGTAGCGAGCCTTAAAACTTTCTTATGGGGAAAGTGTGCTTAAAAATCTTTCTACCTGAACTAGCATAGATGAAAGAGTACCAACATTTCTATGCAGAAATGGGGATGGGGACATATGGGGATTGTGACAAAATTTGCTGTAAAAATACAGATGCAAAAATTGCGTCTGGTTGCTGTATTAAAGCACCTTGCCAAATCTTAATGCCAGGCATTGGCTCTTGATGTCAGAAAACAGAATAAAGATTTAAAGTCAACTTCACCCAYGTTCTCAAACATGTATGTTCTTTCCAGTTAATGGTAACTCTTCATGATGTGCAAAGCTCTGAATTTTTAGTCTTTATAAGTAAGGATACTGCATTTCCAGTAAGATTGTATAAGAACTGTCAGTTACTTCTTACCGGTCTCTGAGGGCAAATGGTGATAAGGTGCTGGACAGAAAACCTGAGCAGCAAAATCTTCAAAKGTTGTAGGCTCTAGATGATGTTGAACAATTGTTTGCAGGTATCGTGCTCTCTCCTCATAACTGGTTTAGCCAAGAATTAAGGAWGAATTCATATCATGTATTGTAACTGTTAAATATCAGTGCCTAGTAATTCAGAATTCTTGTTTTTGTTAAATACCTATCATGCATTTCAGTGACTGTACATACTTATTTTTAATTCTTTATATGAGTGTGATATTTATTGTCTTTAGTGTAAGGGAAACATGATTAATGTAAACCTTATGATTCACCTGTATTTTTTTCATGTCTGATGGAAAATTTTTTGAAATTGTTTACAATTTTTTGAATTGTTTACAAAATTGTTTACAAATCGTTAAATACGCTCTTAAAAGACTAATTTGCCTATATTCTGGTAACAATTAAATATAAAAACATTTCAATTTTTAGGAGGTGTAGCATGAAACATACCTTAACATTAACAAAATAAATGGTTTTGCACTTATCCATAATAAACTGCTTTCATGATCTCTAAATACACACACATTTAAGATAAATACAGTGAAATTTCAATATTGGGAAAAACACCTTGTCAATTATGTCATTAAAACAAGSAAGAATATCTGTAAAGAATCCACAGGACCCTTAAATACTGGTTAACAGGGTGTTGGCATGGCACTGACAGCAAAATACTGTACTTCTTCTTTTTCCTGTGTTCTCCCCCTCTARTATTACTGACAAGAGACTGGTATCKTGAAGTGTTGTTGTTTTTGAAGAACCCTCTCTAGGCTTCTTGTTCCAGCAGGCTGATTGTGCTGTTAGCACAGAGAGAGCGAGAAAAAGAGAGAATATTTCTGCTGTTCATGAAAGCAACTATGGAAATGGCTGTCAAAATGTAGAGCAGCAGGCAGCAACATACAATTATCAAGAAAAACTACCATGCTGACTTCATGTTGTATAGTTGCTGAACTGAGAAATCAGTTAACCTTTTCTCACACAACTTTCAGAGTCCTCCAGCTGGACTCAGTAAGTTGAATGAGGCAAAYCTTCTCTAGTTATCTTACAGAAACAGAATGATCAGAAAATTTCCCTCWCATTTACACTTGAGCCCACTTTTTCATAATTTATTTGCAGATAGTGAGACCATTTTCTCCTTACATAGTTGTGTTTTCAAAAAAAAAAAAAACCAAAGAAATCAGCATGCTGTGGAGGAATGCACTCGAAATAGGTTTCTTTGGAGTTCTAGAGTTTGATTTCATGTCTGCTGCTCTTTTGAGGGGAATCAGGGACAGTGAAGAATCTACCTGTCTGACTCAATTTCACCACTTGTGAAATGGAGATAATATTCATCATGCATATATTTTTTTGCAATCCAAGCATAAAAACTGTATTACACGTGATAAGCATTTTWAATTACAAGTGCTAAAATTTAAAATAAATAACAGTACTATTTTCAGTTATGATAAGCAATAAAATTCCCCAACACCAAATTAAAATTGGAAACAATAGTCTTCMCATTAGCTTACTAAACTTCACTTCTACAATTACAGAACTTTTCCTACTCAATTTTTTAGTTTTTTCTGTACAGTATTTACTGTAGATTTTAGTCTATCTAAATAGGAAAATATATATAGAGAATATATTACCTAGAAACAACTTCCAGTGAATAAAATGATTTCTATCATATTTCCTTAGATCATAGCTTGGTTACACAGTGAAGACAGTTTTCCCTCCAAAATCTGTGCTCTGAATTCTTTCTGAATCCAGAGACAGCTGATCCACAGTACAAGTCTCAGTTTGGAGAAGCTATAGTAAAAGCACTGGGACAAGAGAAAATATAAAAATCTCCTATTGTAACAATTCTTAGGTTGGGGGATAAACACAGTATTGAGCCTTAACAGAAGACAGTAATATAGCACAGTTTTTAAGAGCCTATGTATAAGTGGTAGAGGATGAAACTGATGGTTGAAGTCTAAATAATACTACGTATCTCACAACTTGTTGAAAAGCACTTTTTTTTTCATTGGGGGAGATTCACAGCTGCTGAATTTTCTGCAGTTAATAGAGTCCTTTGATTCACAGCAGTGCCCCTTGCACAAAAAATACTGGCCTTTGTGTATTACCAGAAACTAATTTTCTATTTGGCTGAAAAGGGAAAAATGGGGTTATTGCTTCTCCCTCCTACAGAGCTTTTCATTATGCCTGATGCACTCAACTTCTAAGCTCTTCTGAGAAAAAAAAAATAACTGAAGAGGCAAGAGGTAGAAAAATGAGCTTGTTAGCACATTAGAAGTGAAGTATCTTGGTGGGCCCTAGAAATTCCCAGTGGTGTGTTAACTTATCACTCTATGCATGCTGGCACTGATAGTCTCCCAATTGATCACTCTCTTTTCGCACCAAAGGTGCTGCCAGGAAGCAAAGGCTGAAGGCCCACAGGAGAACAGGCTGCTATCAAAACAAGCTGTTTTTAAAAGTCTGCTTGAATGGGCAAAATGTTTCATGAAAAAGTAGGGTAGAGACACCTACCTGCTTTTAAAATGCTCTACTTTCAGAGGTCTCTAAAGGAAACCTTTTAGTTTATCCTATTATATCCAAAGCTTATACACAAATAAGGCAAAATGAAGGAAAGTTACTGCTTTGAACATGACAAGGACATTCTCATTCTCCAGTCTTGGTATCTATCTCCTAACCAAAGACAGAAGTCTCGACATAGATGTTGAGGACAATAATGTTTTTGTTACACAGTGAAGAGGATATGCTTATATCAGTTCTAGAAGTCTAATTCAAATGCACACTTAGTACACCCAAAGAAAAGTAATTCAGCTAGCTGAGTTGTTGCTCCTCACAATCCACAAAACCATCTTCAGCTTGTTAAAACATAACCCATCTTAAAAACAAAACAAAAATCTGAGGCGAACACCAAGTCCAAAGCTTGGTCTATTCTGCAGTATGACATTACACTTTCCTGAGAAGAACTCTGTTTCTGTATTAGAGACTGCACAGAAGAGATTGGGATACGTTTATCTTCTATTCATTTACATTGTGAGAATGTCCTAGTAATTTTGTAACTCCAATTCTGTATGCTTTTGCRGCTGAAATAATCTATTTCTACACTGTATTTGAATGCAAGTGTCTGCAAGAGTGACCATAAACCCAAGGTAGCTAATTTCTACATTACTTCTAATAGGCTAGACATTTATTTCTTTAAAACACTGCTCTCTAGGAAAGACTTATTAGCACTTACAGACTGAGTGGCACATACAAACTCAATGGCTAGTAATAATAGGGCAATGCAAGCTGTATTCTTACTTCTAGTGGATGTTGCCACTGGCATCAGCAATTAAGATGAAATGGGAAGAAGGCACAGACAAACCAATGGAGAAAGACTGGCACAGAAAGTGACAGAACACTTAAACAACAGCRTTGTGAGCTCTTTGCTTCTGAAGAAGGTGCTAACTGGAACAAAAGAGAATGGATGAAAATGTAATATATACATTAATTGTACAGGCACTTACTCAAATGTGTCAGCTAAAAACTTGCAGACTCGTAACTGCAAAAAGCATAACTAAAAAATSTAATTACTTCATTATACTTTTTCAGAAGAAACTGTTCTGAAAAATGGAATCAGTACTAGAAAAATTAAGGWATCCTATCTTCAGAGGTCACTTACGTTTTAGTCCCTCCAGCTACTATTTCATTTGCATTATGATCCCTTTTATTTTTTCTCTAAATCTGTAACTATTTCTATTAATAATTATCTGAAAAGAYCTATTATCTGAAAATACTGTACTTCCCATTATTAGACCTGTTGATTTACACTTGGAAACAAGCACTGAAAGCCTGGCTGTTAGGTCACTTACTTATGCCTCATCTTTCTGAAAAACATCATCTCATGTCTTCATCTAATTGCTCTCCATCTCTATTGATTGGATCACTTCCAAGCTTTAGATTCCTATGGCAAAACACATCTACATCTTGCAGACTCTTTACACATAATCTAAGCTAAAAGTTTTTCTAGCCATCCACCTGAACAAATTACCTAGGCTCTTACTTCAGATCTCAGTTATTGCCATATGCTTTTCTCTGGCCTAAATAAACACATTTTGAATCCTGTTTATAATCTACTCAGAGCACTGCAGAATCCACTTTCTGGACATACTACTTAGATGGTGCATTCTTTCAGATATTGCCATCAGTCTGCCACTCCCTAGCATAAATGTAGACTCTTATTTGAACTTTATAGTCCATACCTATTCCACCAATTTTACCAAAAACCACTCACCTCCAGTCAGTTAATGCAGTTACTCTCACTAATCTTGATGTTTTCTGGAAAGGCACTTTGTACCTTCTTCTGTGTGGCTTCTCATGTCTAGCATGAGGTCTCCACAAGTGTCCACAAACAATCCCGCCCCCCCCCCCCCCCCCCCCCCCCCCCCCAAACTCTCTCTTTGCTATGATTATTGATTTTTAACAATTTACTGTGTCATTCTGACTACACATTTTCTTTCCTTTCTTCTTCACACCTCTCAGTTTTAGAGCTGACTAAAATGCATTACAATAAAGCTATCACTTTTTTTTTTAGTTAAGGAGTGCATGCGTGATTACTGCTACAGTCATTGACGGGATACCAATCCTAAAATGACATTAACCTGAGGCCAGAAAAAATGAAAAAAAACCAGTTGAAACATGAAATAAAATTTCCAGGACTTTTTTTAAGGATTTAGCACCTCACAACTATGTAATCTATTACCAGAACAATGTAGTGCTAGATTCCCAAATGGGCTGGAGAAGAAATTCTACTGCCTGCTCCARAAACCATTTGATAACAAATGCTTCCCAAGCACAGACTGGAATCCAAGGACTCTCCTCTCCCAAGGAAGTACTATAATGATTAGACTATATAGATAAGCTTGTACCTTTCTGGTGATTCAGAAGAAATCCTTTTTTATGAAACAAAGAGCAATTTCAGCAGTTGAAGTAAAGACACTTTCATGAAAGTTTTGTTCATAAATCTTCCCTCTTCATACTTGTGTATTTGTACTTAAGTACAGTATACATGTTTAGTATACCATGATATAAGAGTTTATTGGTATGTAAATGCTTTGGTTCCTGAGCTAGGAAAAAAGGATAAGGTTTTAATGATTGCCTTGAAATACCTCTTAGAAAAAAAGCCAGAACATGCATTTCTAAATAGCAAGATGGATTTTTTCAGGTTAAATTACAAACTACTCTCAGAAATACATGTACAGCTGCATCTCTGGCAGTTCCAACTGTTAGCAAAATCATCTAAGAAGTCAATATATATTGATATGATTGTGGAGAGTATGACTTTGTCAGCCAAGCATTTGGAAAATAATTTAAGACAAGCAGAAACTGAACTGCTGTATCCTTATCTATCTGGTAAATAAAAATCCTACACCAAGAGATAGTTTCTTGTAGGATCAATGGACACCTGCAAGAGGTTTTTAATTGCACATATACACAATTTATATAAAAGAGGTTAATAATATTTTAAGAAAAGCTACATAAGAAGGAACTCTTTTTGTTTACTACATTTGCCCCCTCACCAAATTTAGAAGCACATAACATTTTTCATAGAAAACCTCCCACAAATCTGTGGCATTGTCAACATACAAAAAAGCTCCTAGGATATWGGGGACTGAAGGAAAAAAAGAAACAGTGAATCAAATTTATGTTGGTAGGAGATAGTTTTTTGCTCTCTGGCATGAAAAGGTGTGCAAACCCCACAGAATGAATGGCTACAGTTTGCTACTTAAAAAGATGAAAGAATTGATTTTATTKGGTACATTTTTCCTTGTAAATTTCAACTCCTGACATCAAAGKGTGAAAGGAGGATTACCTTCCTTATAAAGATAACAAGTACAGGTTAGGATCAAGGTTTTAAGCTGAGAGCAAAACAGCCCCAGCAGAATTTGACATCTACAGGAAGACTGGACAAAACACACASAGCACAGAAATGGAATTTTTTTCTGGGAAATCTCACTCTAAAAGAAGAGATTGTGCAGTGGTTGTCAAACCAGCAGAACTCATACTGAGTCACAGCAATTTGTAGTCTTTGTTGGCTCTTAGAGTTAAGGATGTAAGCCGGGCTGCTATTGATCCAGTGCTGGAAGCCCTGCAAGTAGCTGCGTTTTGTATGTAGGTGGGTGATCAGTATCAACTGGACACACTGAGAGGAACAGTAAAGTTCTCTTATTCTGAAAAATGACTCTGTAGAAGCGGTATCATGGTGTTCCCTATTTATTGTCTTTCAGTAATTTCCACATCTAGTTTGCACAGTATACAAATAAAGAGGTTTTATTTTCTTCCAGCTGTATCTTCTGTTTACTCAAGTCACCTTTATAACTCAAAGTCAGTCTGGATTCTTTGTGTTTCCTAAATACTGCCAATATTGAAAATGGCAAATAAATATTTAGCAAGGTACATCTGTTTACACAGCTATGCTGTAAATGAAAGAGGCTTCTGCACATAAAATGGGACTTAGCCACAACACAAATGATTCATAAGACAGAATTCAGTTTATTCTCCTCATATTGGATGACAGTTATTTAGATGAAAGAGAAGAAAAAAAATGACTATGCTTGATACTACTAAAAAGGTGAAAGAATAAAAAATTTTAGCCTTTTAAGGTGACTTCTTCCTACTGAACCAGATTTTCAAGACAGCTCTTTTGCAATAAAATGTAACAATATATCTTCTTACTCATAAAAATAGAACACGAATCTCAGAAATGAAAGATGTATTTCAAAAGTAAACTTGTATGCTGCATTTAGTGAAAACGTTCTAAAACTGCACAAGGCACTCTATTAATTATCCAAAATCAATAATTTTAAGATGTATGTTACAACCTACTAATTAATGTAGATATGTCACTAATAAAATGAGAATGTGTATGAAAAACAAGTAAGACCAAGACTGTAGAATTTAAGCAAGCCTAAAATGTATTATCTAACATATTTAATGACACTCTTTTTCAACTCAAAGGGCTTTTGGAGGCAATTTCTGAGGTATACTTGTTCATGAAGAAAATAAAGGAATATATAATGGACAAATCTATAGGAACTAATCTAATCCTTCCAGATACTGCAATTTRTTTTCAAAGCATAGTTGCATCATTCTTTGAATAAATGTAATGAAAATTACTTTTAATTTTTTGCACTTCTAAACAGTTAAATAAATCTGTGATAACTTAAGTGTTACCAGGCACTTTTGCCATTTGAAGGAGTTTTTTTAATTTAAGATTACTAATCTTACAGTTAAAGGAGATAATTTACATTATATCTACTCSCTGGTTAAATGCCCTGCAATGTAAGTGTAGGCTAGATAAAGTTGCAGCCATTCAGTGTTTCAGAGTCAATGGTATTGTTTTCTGCCCATTTTACTAACATACTAAATATTGAAACGCATTGACTTTATCTGAATCTATGAAAGAATCTTCATTTTCACATGTGGGCAGTTTCAAAACTGCTAAATTAATGCAAGAAACTCTAATTGATGCTCACATTTTCATTAAAAAACCCAATATATTTAACATTCTGCAACACCGTCCTTCYAGGAAAATCCTTGATGTATTGTTTACTTTTATGTTGTTTCACCAAATCTTACAGCTCACTAAATTCATCAGTGGTTTATAACATCTTCTAGGAAGAAAAAGCTGTGATTCATCAGTGCAGACAAAGCTGGGCTTTAATCCATTTCTATAACCATATTGCCAAGTCTATATTGTTTACATTGCGTCTCAATTAAGAGACAGGCAGGACACCTGGTACTTCTTTATCTAAGTCCCACGGGCTGCCAGATGACTCAAAATCCATAACAGGTGCGAAGGCAGTGTGAGTGGAGCACCATTAACACAAGCTGGAATTGGATAAAATTTGGACTACACTTAACCACTTAAAACACTCAATTATGAAATGAAAAATGTAACCACTCTGCCCAAGCTCCTTTACAGAAGGATTATAAAGATATGTAGWATTAAAGTGCAGGAGAACTGAACTTCACATAAATTCTAATTTCAGTATATTCTTTAGAATATAAACTAATATRAAAATCAATTATCTAAAAAAAGTTTGGGTTCTCTTTAAGATAATCATAWACAAATAAATACTTACTGAATTAATTCTAATTCTGTTCATCTGCTTAGGCAGCAAGAATGACAAAAATTATGCTCAGACTTCTAGCAATTTCAAAGGTAAGGGAAAAAAAATCTGAATTACCACTACTTACCAAATTCTCCAACTTGGTACAACCCAGAAGTCATTTTATTTTAAGGACTTTGGCAGCTGAGAGCATCTTATGGGCGGATTTAAAAACCAGCAAGGTTCAAGTGAAAACGTATAATAAAAGGTACACTTTTTTGCATAAAAAAACCCCCTGCAGATCTCTTTTCAGCATTTTTTCATCTAAGGTGACTGAATTACACATTAAGCTTAGACTCTGACAGAACACACTGCATGAGAGAAAAAATGAATATCAGAAATTTTACAGTGGACAATTACTTAAGAACTATCTGTATCTAAATGTGCAGTAATCCAATTAAGTTTCTATTTAATATTGTAATTATCAGGAACACAATATAGTGATTTTATTACCAGAGTAAACAGCTACAAAGTACAGTAAACTGTCATTGAAGACCRTGTCAGAGTATCTACGATAAGCGGCATATTGGCTTAAACTAATGCACTATATGCCTCTAGGGAACAACAGGCTCAGAGACTGGGTTTTAACATCAGAATCTATCCATTAATCTTGACTTAAATATAATCTACTCTGCAGTAAGAGGAAGAATGGGCATTCAATGAATTATCTGTTTGAAATATAGCGGGAGCATACTAACACAAATATATAGCAGAAAGTATCAGGCTTGGTACCATTTACAGMGTACTGTTGGTTCTACAAAACCTGAACTGCATTTTAGCATGAAGTTAAGAAGGCAGAWCAAATGGTTAGCAGGATTGGAAGGATGAATACCTCAACACTGTAACTTTGGCTGGGTAGTTAGAAGAATAATGACAGTGTTTAAAAATGCTCCACTCATCCATGTTTCAATAACAGGCTATGGACATGAAAACAGTGAAGAAAACAGCRCTGAAGCCTATATGCAGGCAGACTTTCCACTCCAACTTGCAGGAAGGATTTATCTTACTAATGTATCCACGATGGGAATCAATGAATCCATGAGGTATGTTGTGCTAATTGTTTTCTAGCCCATTCCAGCTGCCAGTGCCTCAGGCTGTCTCTGGAGCGATGGAGCGCTGCTCCTGCGCTCACCTGGCACCTGTGGTTTGCAGGGGCAGCAGGGGAGGCACAGGGCCACCGGCTGCGGCACTGAAGTTTATTAAAGCTCTTCTACCAAATGCACCAACAAGAGATGTGAAGGTGTGGACTCAACTGATGTCTGCAACCAATGTGAATACAGGCCAGAGGGGAATTGCAGCCCCACAAACTAACTCCTGATGCTGTGAGAGGGATTTATCCTCACTCTGACATCCGACATTACATCAGTTTTAACTCAAGTAATTAAGGTTGATAGGTGTAAAGAATACAGAAGCAAAACTAATTCTCTGCTCTCTGGTATTAGCATGAATATTTAAACTCACTGTTTCAATATACACAAATATTTAAATTTCTACTTTAAATACTTTCTCTGCATATATAATCATATTAATCGATGAGAAAAACAGTAAAGGCCTTTTCATTAAGAAATCACTACAAACTTAAAAATTACACAAATTAAAATTGYATTAGTATTAAATATTGTTCAGTAAAAAGACTGCACATATAGCTATCTGTTCATTTGCCATTCCACACTACTGGTAATAAAGGAAACTTCTCAAATGAGAAATTCTGTCATTAATTCCAGTCTTTATTTTAATGAACTTTACAAATATTTAGTTTTTTAGTTTTACAGTTTATGAGAATGTTTTCTCTTTACCTTGTGTTGCTGCAGTATCAGTAGATGATAATCTACTTATAAGCCTCTTTGGAGGGCAATAAAGCAAATTTTAAAAATTATTTTTAAAACTCAAAGTCAGGCTTCTATTTAAATGAAGAAAAGAAATATGAATTTTCAGTTCTTTCCCTCTTTTTATATTTTGAAGAGCAATTAGCAAAGCAGCCCCTTCGCCCTCCTCCCTAATGCTGTCAAGCTGTTGAGAGCAGCCTGCAGCACTACAATGGTACTATTGTGAACACAGCCTGGGCTTCCTTCCCACAGAGAGTTAAGTGGGCAGTTCCTGCTGCCCATGATTGGTGTCCAGTGAAACAATACTTMAGAGCCAGGTTTTATCAGTTCCACGCCAAAGAAGTGAAGCCAGGGAACCCAAGCCTTCATATCATGCTGAACCATATGCCAACCCTGCTGGCCCCTAAGGTTTATCACTAAGAATCAGGATCCATCATGTCCCCTGTGAAATTTCACTTCACATACCTTCTGTGAAATGCATGGCTTTGCTGAAAACTGACCTTTTTTCACAATTGGCATGAACAGATGGACGGTAACTATGGTTTAGCAAGCCGAAATTAAATGATTTTCTAATAGCCTGCATTCTTCTGTGTTTGGGAGGAGAAGCATTCAGAAGGAGAGATGTATTTGTGACCCATGGATCTATTCAGGTGCAGTTAATCGGCAATTAAACTATTTTCTCAATGTCTAGAAAGTATATTGAGATTAATTTGATTGGCCAGGCTATGATTACAACTCACATCCTTCGGACTGCCATATGGTAATTCTAATTACTGTAACACTAACTTTTAATCCTTGCTTTATGTTAGCTTATTCCATTTTTCTACTAAGTATGTGGCACATACATAATAAACTATAACCTTTTTTGTTATAATTTTGACCTGTTTAACTGGTGAATATTTTTACATGAAGTACATTCCATCTCCAGCTAGATATTTCCACATATTGCCAGGTATTATATGCAACCCCTTTTTTCAGTGACTGAAAAACAGACATGTAGGAGGACAAAGACAACCAATGTTCTGTGAGTCAGAATTTTTTTTTTTTGGTACCTATGATCTTCTAATCCATCTTTGGCACTAGAAAGCATGCCCCAACTGTTTTGATTGCCATATGCAGAATGATGCAGAAACAATTTGCCATTATCTTATTCAACTCACCCCAAACCATCACTCTATCTCACAACCATTACTGTTCTGCCAGTTTTGGTTGTTACAAATAATCTCCCACATTTTCCACCAATTTAAGTATCAGAATCAACCATATGCAATGCCAAATACTTATTTTTATATAGCCATGGCTTTTTGAGTTTTAACATACGTATCTTGCAAGATGTTTGCACATTCCTTATCTGAGGGTGAATTTATGACAAGAAAAGGATTAAATAGTTTTAAAACATTTCTTTCTTTACATCTTAGAAATGTCAGGAAAAATTGTTTAATCTTCCAAGGCTTTTATCCATGGACTTCAGAGAGCTATCAAAGAAATCTGTATGAATCTTAACACCTTAAGGGGGCAAGAATCTTAACATTTTAACAAAGGGCTTTTGTTACCCAAAATGTTTAATTAATTAATAAGGTTAAGTAGGTATTAACAAAAAACCTGTCACTTTGTGTTACACACAAGGCAATCAACTCTGCATAACATTGTATTAATTTATCTTTCTCATTCCAGTTTAAGGACTTGTAGCCTTCTCTCTGCAAATTTTTGTTTAAGAAAAGCATTTACAGACTTTTAAAACACATTTTTTAAGGAAAGAGTGATTCCACTACTAACTTTCAGGTTACAACATACCAAAATTTCCTCCCTTAAAAATATGTTGTAACAAAGACAAATTCCCTTCCCTTGAACGATCTGTACTGACACATCCAGACTCAGAAGTTCTAGGAGGCTGATAAAGGACATCACTGCTTTTCAGGATATCTCAATGTCATCCTTCTATTAAAAAACAGAATGCCACTGGCATAAGCCCATACGTATTTTGTAGAGAAATCAGTAGAACCAATATTTCTACTTCAGATGGGTAAATTATATTTATGAAAGAATGCAGATGTAAGAGAATCTAGAATATATTTTSCCAAACTATACAAAAAGACTTGAGTCTCCCCCATAAGTGTCTACAACATTAACAGAGCACTCAGGTCTTTGTAAGTGCAATTATTTGTAGAAAATTATATTACCAAAGTAAATCAGTTTAGTCTCATTTGGTATTTTGTGTTTCTACCACTTTCAAGAGAGTCTCATGCATTTCATTAGGGAAGAACTAACAAACAAAGCTGTACTGCTAATTAAAACATGTTACAGATATCTTGTGATAACAGTAGCATTATCAAACCCATGCACTTCTGGCAGGTTCTGTGGGATTAGAAGCTGGTCAGTTACTGAAGAAAGTATGTTTACTGGAACATGTGCAAATGTGGAACTGTTGCTAAAGAAAAGCATACTCATCTTTTGCTAAAAAATTCACAGACTATAAACACAAAAATATGCATTACAAAGGAGCTTTCAAGCTTCATGTTTCAACTTGCTCCTCATATTGAAAATGCATGAAAACCAAGTGAAATTATGTGAAATTATATACAGGAAACATCGTGTATGTCATACATGAAAATCTAGCAAATGCAGCAGGTTCATACACACATCTGTTCGTACACACATTTCTCCAGCAGTTATTTGAAGTGTCCATACATAGTGACAAACACTAAGGCAAGAGTTTAAAAGCCTATCACAACTGTTTGGCTCAATCAGTTGTCTCTAGTGGCTAAAATCAAAGGCATTTAAAGTGATGCTTTGGAATTATTCACCACAAAACAATCCTATTCTTTCAACAGGTAACTAATAAATGATGGCTGAGAACAGGCTTGCACTACCTCTTAGGTCCAATTGTTACTCAGAACACTGCCTACTTTTGCTCCCTGGTGCTGTATTTTAACTCTAATTGCATGATCAAGCCAATAAATTGGACTCAGGGGACAAAAAGCCCTACAAAAGTACCTACCCTGACAAAACCAGAGGTTTCAAGAAAATACACTTCAAACAGAACTGAGGCAAGACGAGACAAGCAAAGTAGAGGTATCAAGGCTTGAAAGATGGTCATTAATACTGACAGATTACTGTAATTCTGGCTGTCAAGGTGATCGATTTAAGCAGCATATGCCAATCAATACTCTTCTCATTTACTGAGCAGCATGAGATATATAGTTAGGCAAGATGTCCCTAAGACAGGATTTCAAACCATACTTAAGGAACATAAATAGCACAATTTATGCTKTGGAATCTTAGCTCTTTTTTAAATTTGGCAAACTTCTGTGTGACATTATCCATACACAAGTTATTTTAGATTATTCTATTACACTGCATTGCCATTGTGTACACAATTCCTTTACATAAGGTAATTCAAACTGTAGTAATTTTCTGTATAATGTATTAAAACATTAATCTTGAACATGAACATTCTTAAATACAGTGTTTATTTAAGTACTGTGCATTTTGCTGTTATCTGCATYAGTGGTTTGCCATTCTGAGCACTTTAGCCACTCACAGCCATACAAGTAACCTGGTATTATATCTTCCTGGTATTTTCYTAGCAATTTTCCTTACAACAATCTCTTTTTGTTCAAAAATACTTGTGAGATCACAAGAAAATACATTAATTTGATGTATTACTTCAGAGGAAATGTAGCATGAAAGTAATAATGATATAGCTATTACCATCATTCCATACCTGCAAGGGGACACATACACACACACACACACACACACACACACACATACACGACTCTACAAAGATATATAGAGATGTAAGACTTCCCTCTTATATTTAGATTTTCTTAGAATGCACAGAGAAACTGTTGCATGATTCCTTGAAACTGAAATACTGAACTGAAATATCTGAACAGTCCATTAAATATACAATCATATACATGTCTTGGAAGTCTTCAGTTTCTCATGTTACATGATTGTATGCAGGCACTTAATTAACCAATCACATTTATCATTATTAAAATATTAAGTAAGTTGTTAGCAGAACTGAGCAACTCAAAGTACAGGAAAGACCGAACATCATRTTCTGAACCTTATGATTCTTGCTTGAACTAGGAAAACAATTTCCACTGCTAGCAGTAAAATAGATTTCAGAAATAACTGTATTTTCTTCTGGAAAAAACAGCAGGGGTCATATGATGAACTCATCCACGGCTCTTGAAATCCTGTCACATAAGGCTACAATGGTAGGACTCAGGGACGGAATAAATCTTACTGAAATTCTGAAATTTTCAATCATTTGTGGAATGCATATAAAGTAGTTTAATAGAAGGTCATCAAGCATTATTTTTCATGTTGGTATCTTTTCACCTGTGATGACAGAAAAAACTGAGTAACAGGTATGTTAAAACCTTATTAAATGTCCGGTATCAAGAATGAACTGCCAGAAATACAGCAAACTTTGCAGCACCTTGCCATATGGCAGATGAAAAAAAATCTAAACCAGAAAATACTAGAAGAGCAATTACAATGTCATGCATTATTCCTTTCACTAYGCCAAAACTACGAGAGAGAGCAATGCCTATGCCTCTCCCATTTTATACACAGTTGTCATTGATGGAGTATCACCCTACTCAGCTTTTTCCTTACAGATGCTCATGCATCTGTAAGAAAGAAAATTTACTGGAGGAAGGGAAACTGGCATTGCCAAAATCAGTGCTATCCAGTTTCAACTTCTGAGTTTCTGTATTTGTGAGAAATCTTCAAAATCTTCACAAGTTAGTTTGAAAATGAAAATAAAGAAATATTCTTGATAAAATGAAACAAATGCAGCCAGAAATCTGAAGAATACCSTTTGCTCACAGTATGTCATTTATAAAAAACACTTTCTTCACTTTTCCAGTGCCTACAATTCTGTCTTGAGGCAGGAGATGTTAAAGCAGGCACAGCAAACAGCTACACTACCAGTTGTAATAAAACCCTTTCTTGGGGCTGTTGAGAATCACCTCAAGAAAAAAAAGCTTTCAGAGTGATCAGTTTCTAACACAGAGCAAACTTTTAACATCCACTCATAGACATTATTTTATTTATAAATACGTTACTGTCTTGTCTGACACCATATGGGGTTAATACCTTCCYTTTCTCTGGAAGACAACTGACTAAAGATTACCTACAATACATCAAGTACCAGCTGCTTAGTCACACAATATCAAGGAAGTTAGGAGGATGTCAATGTTTGGTTTTGATAACAAAGATTAATTTATCCAATCATTTATATTAAGATTCACTCTATAACRTTTTTTAGATGGAATTATTAAAGCAGGGTTTTTTTTGCTATTTATATAAATTGGTTTCATGTGACCAAAAATATCTCCAAAAAGAAATGCCAGTTCTCAGTACTAGATCAAAGACTTGGCAGATYAATAGAAAGAAAATTATGCTGTGATGATTTATGATAAAACAATCATGCATATTCCAGGTGTTCTAACATGTCTATAAATTTCAGTTTTAAAATAAGTTAAAGAGGATTTCTCACCATGTGTCTTAGGTAGCATCTGTAATAGGGGAATATTAAGTAAGACAGAAAGCACTGTGTCTGAAGTGCAGATAGTYGGAATAATTGGTAACACTTCAGAATTACAATGAAAAAAGTGACAGTTGTTGTATCACAACTGGACTCTCACTCCCACAAGGCTTCTGGTATTTGCCCTGCTTTGTTGCAATAATTGTACCATGTTGGATCACTGAAGGTGCCTACTATGTCAAGGYGTACCTCTTGGCATCTGGATGATATCTGCTGTTTATTCAGGAAGTTAAAACAAAATTTTATACGAAGCCACACTTTCTATTGTTCCAAAATTTAGTACTGTTCCATTTCCCACACATGGTTGATTCTGAATTCAGAATGTGACAAAGTGCTTGCTCTGAGACATGAGCCATGAATAAAACTACTCATATCATGAATGCCAATGCACTTTAGTAAATAAAGAGTACTTAACAATCCCTAAATGTTGGCCTTCTTATTCTACATAATGGTGAAAGTGACTGTTCTCAACATGAAGTCCCATTATTAAACCTGCATTTATGAGTGTTAGAAGTTTTCCTACTGTATGTGCAGCTGGARCATACTCAGGAAAGCATGCACTCAGGAGAGCATGCATTTCTTAAGACAATGACAAATGCAATGAGAAGAGGAAACACATSAGCAGTGAGACAGGAAGGGGTTTACTGCTGCTTCATTAGCAAGACAGCATAAGTATTTTGTGTTTGTTACCTGTTTTTGTGCACAGGTACGCCACCTGCTCCTGAGGGGGTACTGGTACAAGACAGACAGGCCACCAAAAATTATTGGAGGACCAAAGAATCTTTGAAGGAGAAACTAAAGCAAATTCCACACWCCAATGCAAAATCTCCACCCGAAATAGCAATATTTTCTTCCTACAGAYGCAAAGCAATGAACATGTCAAGGCTCAAATGAAGCAGGACACCTGCCATGCATCAATAATGCTTGCTGATAAATCTAATGAATTTTTARTCTTAGAACATGACAATATGGAAACATATCATTATAGTATTCTGTGCAAATAATAAAACCACAGAGGAGATAAAACCTTTAAAAATCATTAACAAAATCTAATCTTCAAAGTTTTTTGCTATCTAAGTATCTTATCAGAAATGTCAGAATTTCAGAAGGAGGAAGGTGATAGAATACATCAGTCTMAGAAAGCTACTTCAGACCATACAACACATACTCAGAGCTGGAGAAGACTGTAAGAGGAAGATGAGCAGAATTTCTGGTTTCCATGCAACCATTATTATACCATTCACACACCCTCCCACTGGCACATCATGATTAACAGACCAGCCCATTAAGGAAAAAGTTGCAATCAGGTTACATGAAGAGGACTGAATATCCCTGCTGATTACAAATGACAGCTGATTTTTTAAGTCAGGTCTGCACTTAGAAAATGCACTGTATTGGAGGGTAGATAAGCTCTCTGTGGAAGTAGGAGAGCCAAACTCAGTGCCCATTTTTTCCCATCCCATATGCAAGCAAATCAACACAGTCTTAGTTTAATTAAGAGTTTACAGTGATCCATCACCCCAAGGATCTACAGTGTGATATCATAAACATTCTTGAAAACCAGATAAGCACAGGCCTATATATTTCTATCTTGAGCTCTKCAAAGTCAAAAAGGGTCCCCCAAGTATTGTACAGCACCATGAAAAAAACCACACACCTGTAAACAGAGACAGAGACATTTGTACACCAATGCTGGCTTTGAAATGAACTATTTCTGCTGGTCTGCTACGGTGAAAAGAACAGCTAATACAGAAACGTAGTGCCTGACATCTGTTTTGTTTGACAAAAGTCTCAAGTACTTTTGTGCACTTGACATCCACATTCAACTGGGTATCTACTAACCATCATACAAGTTCCTAATAAACTAACACTGTTCATTAGACACTCATAACTAAGTAATGAAGATCAAGAACATCACTTCAGGATTATCTTTCAGTGATACTGTTATAGTCCTGGACTTGTGGAAACCCTTGATTATCAGCTTCACTTTTCCATTTCATGTGCCTTCTGAAAAAGAGCTTTTTTGTTCCCCTTTTCTCCCTCTTCAAATGTATTGTTTTCACCACTCTGACCCTTCTTTTTCTTTGCTCCAGGAATATTCCACCATGAGGAAATTAATATTCCACCATGAGGAAAGGCCACCTTGATCAGTGAATCCTGCCTGTCTTCTGCAAGAGACATTAATTCCTGCAGTGTCTCCAGAAAAGCTATTTAACCACAGACTATAAAAAATGCCTGTTCCCCACAGCCTTTAGTTCACTACAAACTTAAAAGCCAGTTGCTGCAGCCATAGCTAAAATATCCTGGAGGAAAACAGCAGGAGACAATAAAGACAGCTCTTGACGTCTTCAACTCCCCACTATCACAGGAACATAATTAGATTTAACTTTCAAATGGTCCTAGATAACAGACCATGTCCATGTTACAGGAAACATCCACAAGTCTTAGCCATTCTTGGATGAGGGAAATTCCTTCTTGACCTAGTCTGGCCATGGGATGAACCCCAAGCATGTCCATGACATATTTAATCAAGAGGTTTTAAAATCACTGAGAATTAGGCSAGACTTGGAAGTTTAGCATTTTTTGCTGTCCACCACTGACAACTGACTCCACCATAGCCTAATTCAAGCCAGGAAAGTTTAAAGAGATTTTTTCTAACTTCATACCAAGCAAACAACTTTTAAAGAACCCCATAACCCCATTTTAATTTTTAAATTACTATACTAAACAGTAAATATAAGTCAGATGGAAAAAGAATTCCACAGACAACTTAACAAAGCCACCCTTTAATGTCAGTGCSCAGCCAACTGGTACTTCATAACCTTACCAACTGATGACACGAAAGCCACCAACCAATGCCATCTAAAATCAAATACACATAATGATTTCCACTTACCATGTTAACCATACTGGGAGACATACCAGCATTTTAATGGAGGACACATTATGTCATAAATGACAGGCTGTGCTTTGATGYATATCAAAAAGTACAATTTGGAGAATTAAAATCTGGAGAGTTAAAAATGCAGTGCACAATTCTGTGGAACTGTCCAATTTATAGACATTAAGCTGGCAAACTATGTCTAAGGAATTTAATAGAACTTTCATATTCTGTGAAGTTTAAACATACAAGTCTGTGGGATTTTTTTGGTACTGGAAGTTTACTATTTCAAATTGTTTTCCAATTGCTCATCGCTATATATCAATATAATGCTTTAAACCATCACTTTTGATGGTTGATGATGATGATGATAATACATTTTTAATTGTTTGACTAAGCTACTTGAGTAATGACAARAAGATCGGACCTTTCCAAACACGAAAATACAATGAATCAACATGTATCATCTACAGAAATGGCACAAACGTCACTTAATGTGATCACATAAAACACATCCATCATTCATCTGTAAATCTATTTCATCATATCTAATCCAAAACTCTGCAAGTATTAACAGCCAGCCATAGAAAAAACAKTATTTTAGTAACAATCTGTCACATGACAAGTACTACTATTTACAGCTTCATTTGAAATTAAGCACAGAATTCTTCTGGATCAAAATTTAAACTTAATCTTTCAATTTATGAAATTCAAAAATAGTCCACTCTTGTTAATTTAACTAATAAGTATATAACAGAACTCAAGAATGAAAAGCGGTATAAGTGTCTGCCTTACCTTATATTTTTTGATTTATGGTTGACAAATCTGTTCTTCCAAGAGCAGCCCCTCCAAAAAATACAATTTCAGTTACAACAACAACAAAAAAGAGATGGCCTTTTCTGTCACATTTACAAAGACACTAAGATGATTTTGATGTCAAGTTTGTATTCAGAGCTGAATAACAAAATCTGCATGACAGAAGTCTAACAGACTTCTTACTTTGAAGAAAAGAAGCATTCTCAGAACTAGAAAATAAACCTAAGTCACATTAATACTGGATAAATACTTCATATCTTAAGGAAAGAAAGATTATTAACATCATGATATTGCTATTTCAGAAAGACTACTCCCAAAATGGTCACTAAAATAATTTTGTTAACAAAAAGGGGTAAATACACGTTGGAAACAGGCAATTTTTCAGCMCTTAATCTATTCTTTATTTAATTAAAAGGAGATGGTCTTCATTTGAATGCTCTTCTATGGGTTTAAGTTCCCTAAAGGCACCGTCATCTTTAAAAAAAAATTCCTGTATTAATCTGGAAAAAAAAAGAAAACATGAAGATCATATCTGTAGAACTGCAAGGGAATGTTTATGCCTCGGAAACCATTTGAATGAAAGGATACAAGTTTTGGTATAATGGGATTAATGATTTCAATGCACGGCTTGCATTTATAGCTGTTGCACGAACCATAATAGGCAGAATTTTTCCATTCACAATAGCACCATCAAAAAGTGGACCAAAAAATGGAACCTGAATAAAAAATTAAGAAGTTCAACATAAAGCAAGATCTTAGCTATAACAATTAGCAATCAACATTAACAATAGAGYACTCAAATATATATCTTTTTCCCTCCTCATTGCTAGATAATCAAACCAGTTATTGTGTTGCAAGTCAGACCTTTTCTCTTGTGGAAATATAGAGCCATATAACTGCTTGATATCCTTGGCAACAGATAACACAGCATTTGAAGAAATTAAGCAACTATTTGAACACCATGCCTCATCAAAGATAATTTCCAACATTTGCTGCAAAAATCCTAGGAACAGTCATGCATAAGATGTTTATGAGGTTGAATGGCTAGATGACAATATTGTATATGGCAGGAGACAAAAGAAATAATTACTCTAATTTTAAGGTATTTTTTTATCATGTCTTTGGTTATGAACATGTAAGGATCAACCCCGCCTGAAATTGTCATACAATTACTGGTGTATTGACCCTGACCTTCTATTTTCTTTTTTTCTTCTATCTGTTCTTCTTCCTTTTTRCAATATCTAAACAAAAAGACTGTAAGCCCTTTACAGAAGAAATCTGTGGTGAAGTTCCCCCTCTTTGGAGCCTAATTGTAAAGCCTTATTTGTAAGATCAGTAGAAAACCTCAATATTTAGTATAGCTAGCCCCCAAAAGGTGAATAGAACAAACAGATCTTATGTTTTGGCACTCTATTTCTCTCTAGTCAATCATCATTTTGCAATTAAAAAAAAAAAACAACAAACCAAACATTTGATATGAAATATCTTCATTTCCTGTACATGTGAAAAAAGTTCTGAAGATGCTGACACAAAGAATAGCAGCAAACTTTGTGCATCAGCTCAGCAAAGGGATCACAGTGTACACTAAATATTCTTCCTGCTAAAAGGAAACAAATACTGCAAAAGAATTCTAGCTTGCTGTATTWTTTTTGCCATTAGCCATTTAATGTAATTTTGAGAATACTGGAATCTATTGGAAGGCACTTCTCTTTTCACATACAAGGAATTCTTTTTGGACTAACAACAATCTCCGTTCCTAACAATTTTTGCTTTCCTTCTTAACCTGCATGCTCCCAATAATACAAGTATTTGTACTTAAAGCAGCAAAAGAAAGAATATATTCACTAGTTATAAATATAAGTAATCCAATAATAACAAGACTGGTTATCATTTCATGTCTATTAATATATAGAGGYAATCACCACAAAGAAGTAATCCTATTTCTGTCATACCTCATTTATTAACATTACTGCTTGTAGTAACAATTTAAATTTTGTTGTTAGCAGATATGCTTTAGAGCATCAGCCCTTTCCAATTTCAAGTTACTGCTCTTACTGTGCATTGTACTCACTGAGCTCTTCCTTTTCCCTCCTACCACCACTGCAACTGTCCATGCTTAAGACATCACCTTGTTGGATCAATCTATTATACCAAAACCTCACATTCTAAACAAAAGTGCGTTCATTTTAAACACATGAAAGAAACACAAAAGAAAATGAACACTTACCTCGGGCTTTTTCATGATCTGGATACTGAACATATGGTTTTTCATGGGATAGATAACTATAAGAACATCACCAAATTCTGTTGGAATTATTCCTCTTCTATAATCTCGAGTATGCTCTGACCAGACAATGTGTACTTCATCATTTCCTAAATGCCTTAGCTGGAAAATCAGGGATAAAATGCCATCAGTTTACATATTCTTRATTAATATTCTATAGCCATACAGCAGTATTAAATGTACCTATTTTAAAAAGACAAACTCACTAAAGCCCCATGAAGTAAAATAAACAAAGTACACTAGAGTTCTTTTACAATTTCAGTGTATTAGTTGACAGTACTGGTTTATTCTATAGATTTTTATACATTGGTGTTAATTTCTGTTTAAATTAACAGATATATGAATATCTGTTTCCTAGTGAAAGCTAAAATTTTGTTGATATTATCTCAAGAATGCAGAGTGGTTCAACCTGATTTACTAAAATGTGTTCAAGATTGCCATTGCTGATAGGCAGAAAACTACAAAATTCTGTATGAACTTTTGAATRGACTATATGAATGGACAACTGTTCAAAAGCTACATATTTGAGAAGTTAACCCCATCATTCTAGTCAAATTCCAAACTATTACAAACAAAAAGCTGTTAAAGGAGAGTAGCTACTGTGTTCTCTAAAACTCCTAGAATAACTAGGAGAAATGCTTATTTTCCATGAAACTTGCATACCTTTGTAAAAATAACACCCTACCTCCCTCCAAAYTACAACATGGCTCTTGATTTGGCTCAGAATGGCTGAATGGGTTCCTCAAAATCCATGCTGTCTCCTCAGATGTAATCATATAACCAGATTAAGGAATTCCTTGAACACTCTGGAATTATCTGCATTGAAGTTCCAAARCACTCTTTCTAATAAACATTAACATCTGATAATAAATGCTCACATCATGGAGAGGGGCTTTATGTATACTCATCAAATACACTCGGATTACTAAATGTGAGATTCTTTCCAGTAAGCGCTGTTTCTTAAAATTTAAACTTGAATAGTTTTTTTATCTCCCAGTCTATCACCAGTTATTGACAATTGTTTTCACCCCCARTTTTCAGCTTGTTTCCATAGCTTTAGGTAGGCGGAGTTTGTCAAACAATCACCTTGATGTTATTTGAAGGACTGCACTGTGAACTGCTGTTAACATGTAACATACAAATACCACTCTGAGCAGGTAAAAGCTCTTCTATATAGAAGAGCAACAATTTCTCATATGCACTTTCAGAACACARTTGCACTTTAAATAAAAGAAAAACATATGCACAGTTTTCAGAAAAATTTAACTGCAATTATTCATTTGTTTATTTTGCAAAACCTCCTGGAATGCTACCTTCATCTTATCTGAAAGCTTACACCAGTTGTCAGTAGCAGACGTAAAATAAAAAAACAAAATCCAAAACCAACCAACCAACCAACCAACCAACCAACCAACCAACCAACCAAAAAAAAAACCCAAAAAAGAGCAAAAGAAGCAGTCTCTACTCTTCTCGGTTAGCTTTAAATTGTACCAAACTGAAGAACAGGGTTGTATTTCTATAAGAAAAGGATTTCCTTCAGTGTTGGACTGGGCAAAGAACAGATGGCTTCAATACCCTATCTCTTCTTTGAYGCTCAACAAATAATTTGTTTTGCCTGGACTAGATTGTAGACACACCTACTCTACAATGGCTGTGGTGCTTTTGAAGTCAGCAGCTCTTGCCTCTTGTGGCTAAATTATTTTGAACAACACACACTTAGGGTTGCTACTGTACCAAAACTTAAACCCAACCCAGCAAAAGGATTGGTTATAACAACATTCACTACACTGAGTTATATTTTACTAGGTTAGAATAAAACCAGACAGCAACCTAAATGGCTGATGTGCAACACGCAAATAGCAGCTGCAGGAACCTTGGATAACACTTAACAATGACAAATACCATAAAAGACAATTAATTGCAAAATTGAAGCTCTTCTATCTTAGAATCATAGAATCATTTAGGCTGGAGAAGACCTCCAAGACAATCAAGTCCATCTACTAACTTAACACTGCCAAGTCCACCACTAAACCATGCTATTAAGGACCACATCTGTATATCCTTTAAACACCTTTAAGGGTGATAATTCTACCACTGCCCTGTTTAGCCAGTTCCATGCTTGACAACACTTTCTGTTAAGAAGTTTTTCCTAATATCCAGTCTAAACCGCCCCTAGTGTAACTTGAGGTCATTTCCTCATCCTGTCTCTTGTAACCTGGGAGAGGAGTCCAACCTCAGCATTGCTACAACCTTAAATAACATCACTAAGAGCAGTAAGAGAGTGCTATGAAGCACACTTAGATGTTTTTTTTTTCCTGGCTATAGCTTGGAGGACTTGATAAGACAAACCTCAATATACACAAAAACCACCCCCTCTAATTCCCCCAAATCACCAGAAGAGCAACTCCTCTGTCTAACCCTTTAGTTTTGTAGCAAAACATTACTTAAAGAAAACTTGTACTGTGGCAATATTCTATCTTTTAAGTTTACACACAGCTTAGATTCACTTCAGTTTCCTTTAGCATCACTGTTTAATAAATCATTATCCTTGGCCTCCTCTCCTTTGGCCACAGTTAACCATCTTCTACAGGCATGAGAACATTTTTAAATGGATCACAAACATGATCCAAATGGCAGAAATATATGGCAGATTTTTGTTTTAAATCCAGCTCATTTCACTGTACTGGTCTCAAACATAGCCCAAGAAAACAACTTGTTGGCACCTTTTTTTGAAGCATAACAGGAGTGGAAAGCAGGGTTGTCTTAACTGGCTTTATCACCAGAGAAGTCAGTGAGAAACTGCACCTCAGATTAAAAGAAAAAAAAAAGAAGTCCTATTTTGCTTCCTAAGCAAAGTGACAGTCAGACTAGCTGTTGAAATATGACAATGATAAGGTATCAGGGATTGACGGGCTCGCACTTAGAAGCAAGTGAARAACTCAGGGAGAAGGAGGCTGCTTAGCCAAAGAGAAAGCATGAAGCAAATCAGTTTGGACATGAAGTGTTGTGGAATGTAAAAAACCCACATGATCCTAGATTGAGGGATGGCCATCTGCAGCACTGACTGAACTCATTGAACTGACTGCCAAAAAGCAGAACTGGGACCGATAAACCATCACTGCATGGCAMCATTCACAATTCAGCAATACTGAACAATCTACTAAAAGAATTATTCCTCCTTTACTTGCCATCTTTGGACTCAAGAGACAATAWACTCACAGACTGTTAGAAATGACTGATGGTGGCAGTGTACATGCCAAATGAATACCTTTAAAATCCAAAACAGTAGAGAGCATAGATACYGCAGCTTCTTGAGGGCATCATTGCCTCTGAATTTCATTTATCAAAGGTTGCCCCCGCATACCTATTACTGATACCTGCAGCTAAACAGACAGGAGTTCTTGCACTTCTGTGAAAGCGACCCAGATGGAGCACCACTACTGACACATGCTTTCACATTAGACAGAKACAGATTTTGCTGTGATAAAAGTGTACTGGGTTATTTCAGCAGGATTACTGACAAGGGACACATATTTTTGGATGCCAACTGTACCACAGCCATCAGTGACTTTTCTCTCCAGTTACAAAGTTTGCTTTATACTCGTATATATGTGTGARAACACATTCCAGGCTAAAAGCAGAAACTTCTTCAGAGGAAAAGTTAAATGAATCAGATTATTTCAGAATTCCAAGTCCTGTCAAATCTATTTCACCTYCTGATTACTACCCAGAATGATCTGGCAATGACCCAGTTTGAGCAAAATGTAGAATGACATCTCTGTGACATCTAATGGATTAAGAGTCAAAATCAGATGGTGCAAGTAGGTGGATGATGGTATAAATGATGAATGGTGATGTATACAACAAAATGAAAAGTACTTAGGATCAAAACTTTGTTTCTGTTATAGGTGGTCAGACGACTGACAAAAATAACAGACAAGAAAACAAGGTAGTGTGTCACTAATTTTATATTTATGTTTGTAGAAAAACTAAGTTCTAGATAAGCCATTCTGTTCTTTTTTCAAGATTAGATCAGAGGAAGCTCTGACACTACTAACATAGTGCTCCTTATTGCTTCTTTCAGATGTTCTCTCTTTGGTCAGCAAGCAAAGCTTTTGAAAATGTGTGAGTGGTGGTTAACTTGACTCATCAACAACWCTTGATTCATGGAAGAGATTTTATACATGAAATTGACTTGAAAATTTTTCCGGGTTTTTTTTTCACCTGATAGGTTTTACATAAACTTTTTAGAAGAAAGAAGAATTTCAGATTTCTGCCCAATTTTTCATTTGAGTACTTTGAAATTCAGCAGTGCAAGCACAGCAAACATTCTGAGAATCCATCGTTCACTATAATTATTACACCACAGGAGAACCAGAGCCTGACCTCTTTCAACTTTATTCTTGATTCTTTATTTCTTTGTATTGAATTGGAGTCATCCCAGAATTCAGTGTCCTGGACACAAGGAGGACAAAGGTTTTACTGAGCTACAACCACCTGTGCTCACTGAAACCTTAAGGACAGACAAAAACATGCTTTCCCAACAAGATATGGTCCCAGTGTTATCTAAGAGAATGGGATTTGGTGAACATAGAATGGACAGCTGTCAAGACCAAATTCTGTGTTAATGGTTATTCAAAAATTGACTCTAGTTGTTTCTTCACACTTATTTCTTGATCTGGTTTCCCTGAATTTACAACTTCGTATGTGCATACATCACAATAAACCTAAGAAAGTGCAAATCAGTACCAGAGACATAAGGCACTGCAATAAATACTAAAAAGTCCTAAAATAATGTTATACTTTGAACAACTGGTAATACACTGGAAACACTTAAAACTACAGGTTACACACCAGTATTCTAACATTCTAAATGCAGATCAAACTGCTCTAGAGAGTTTATTACCTAAGCATAAGGCATGACACCAAATGGAGATGGAAAAATGCAAAGAAGCTGTAAAAAGGTGTTAAAGATTAGGAAAATGTCATTTATATCATCATTCTTCAAGAATCAAAGTCAGAGAAAGGAAGGTTCAGCAATAAAAAAAAAGGTTTATGATCTAGAGAATAAATTTTAACTGTGTGTATGGAAAAGCTATTTTGGAAGAAGTTTTAGGTTGGAAAATGAAGAGTCTTAAGCACAGAATGAATGTAAGAATCTAGAAAGTTGACCAAATTAAAGATAATTTCAGGCTATGGGCACAAGTGACAGGAACAACTGTCATGCTATCTGTGTTGATCCGGAAAGGTGGCAATGAAAAAGAGATTAAGAGCTCTGTTTTAGCCATTTTAAACCTGAGCTGTTGGGAAGRCAGCCCTGAGGAGATATCAGAGACAAACACATTTTTTTAGGCTTGCTTTGAAACTCTACTCCATTAGAACAAATATATAAAAATGACCGACTGTTAGGTTACCTGAAATTTCAAATTTAACTCAAAATACTTTAAAAAATTCTTACTCTATAACCATCATCATGTGTCAGCTCTCCTAATACATTTATGTTAACTGAATACAAAAGAAACGTGAAATAAATATAACCAGGAGGGACGATCAAATCTAATTTCGATACATTAGTGTCATATGCTGTACATGTTACAATAGCAGCCAGACTTAATACTAAGCTGCAGGCTATACTGAAATTTCCAAATGGCAGATTGTTCTAAGTGATACCAACTATAATTGAAGTAATAAACGATAGTAAAAGCAAAGCACACTGTCAGGAAGAATTTAAGTATTTACTTTTTAAAATTAAATGAGTTAGGTTTGGAAAGGCAAGACAAGTGAAATAATGCAGGGCTCAATTTACAGAAAATTCCTTTTATTTATCTGTTACATTAACCCTTGAACTCTTGCCAAAATTACTGTAATTTCTAATACCCACTTACCTAACGGAGGGAGAAAAAAAGCTACTGTATTTTCTGCTGATAGAACAGCTAGCCTTAACTTTTTTCTTCTTCAAAAATGGAAGTGTTTATTATAAAAACAACAAAAGGAGCAGAAGTAATGRCTTTATGCAACTAGTTTTGCCCATCAAATGTAAGCAGCACTACTGTCCACAGTGCATGTACCTTCCAGATTAATTTTTCACAAAACTTTGTCTCAGTAACTATGGAGTATTTGGGTTTTTTGTTTAGTTGGTTTTTTAGCAATATGCGTATCTAAACATAACTAAAAAAAATATTGTACTAATAGTTTACATCTCTAAACTTTCAAGTTCCCAATACATGTTAGTAACACATTAAAAGGCCATAAGTACTGGGAGCTGTAAAGATTTTATGTAGTTAGGATCACATAATGCACAACTTAGAATCATGCAATACACCAAAAGTTCAAGATGAATGAGTAATCCAATCATTAACAATGTTACTACTTTAATTTATATAGGCTGTGTATAATATTCTCACAATGCACTTCCCTCCTTTAGGAAGTTTCTCATAAGAAAGGAGGAACTAGACAGGTGATAGCTCATTTATGTGCTTCTACAGYCTCTCTCATTTTGTAAACTGTCTTCACATTATATAGTCCTGATATTCTCTGCAAGCTTTCGTAAGGTTAGTGTAAATACTTTCTACCTTAACCTTTAATTGTAATAAAACTAGAATGGATTGCATTACCAGCATAAAACCTTGAATTTACTATTTGCAAATTAGTTACTTTATATATRCATTTCAATGTTAAGTTCCTTTACACAATCAGAAGTTTCTAATCAGTTCTTGAATTCATGCCTTTTTTTGCTCTTCTTCATATCGGCAGAAACAAATGCTTCAGAGGTTTCAAGATATTTCARAGTTTAATTTACTACTCTCTAAGACTGACGGAAAATCAGTATAAAAATGGCTTAGCCCCTGAAACAGCAGAATCTTGATTTTGCAGTGGCTCAACTGGCAGGAAGAAGTTTTGTTTTAATTTAATTTAATTTCCATTTATAAGATGAACCTATCATGTACCTCTAGGCACATTTACAATATAAAAAACAGCAGCTGTTCAAAGCCAGCTACTGCAAGTTTGCTTGGTTTTCTTCCATTGAATAAAACAGACAAAAAATCACAAGACCTGTAGAGAAGCTCAAATCTCAAGCTTCTCTGATGGTCATGAACAGTACAGAACAATTACATCTGTTAGCACTCACATAGCTCTCATTTTGATAGTATGTGTGAGCTGAACAGCATTTCATGAAACACATCCCTTTCRCTGATGTGTTCAGCATGAGTAGTTGCAGAACTGGTAAATGAATTAAGACTGTTTTCCTACTCATGTCTCCTGATAGCACTCAGCAGTTTTTCCCAAGATGTAAACTTCAGCTGATGTTTCTCTGAAGTTTAGGATGAATTTCTTAATGTCTCTCTTTCATGCTAGTTCCTTGATATTTAATGCTTCTTCCCACCAAGTCTTTACTTACTGAGCAGGAGCACTGAAATTCTCACCCACTCTATCTCCTTTACTTATCCTATCTTAATTACAAATACAAAATTATTAATACACAAAATGAACAGCTCTGAAACACGTCTCTATTAAATTTGATTGGAATGGACTTAAAACTGTTAGGGAAGGGAGGAGAGACAGAGACAGAGGCTCACAAGGCTCTGCTCTTGGAAAAATATGCTTAAAAAGAACAAAATCAACACACTGAGGAAGAACCAAAAAGAAATCCACAGAGAAATAAAGTAGCTTGATTAAACAGTTGATCAGTAGTAATATAATCCCAATCTACTGATACACTCTACATATCCATACAGACCACAAATATTCCAAATTACTGATGAGTGAGATTGTCACTAAATTAGGAGAGAAATAGCCTTGGGGCAAGCTGGAATTGTTAAGAAGCTAAGCGGACACAATTTTCACAGGTTGAGTCACGGGAAGCCTGGACCAGCACTGAACCCTACCTGGCAAGAGCAGCTATATGTAGATGCAGGGTATTCTGTGGTGGTGTATCCCTCCCTCCTCCCATGGATTGCACTATCATCTTAAAAATGCTTGTTAGGCCTTAGTCTTGATAAACAGCACCTGAGCTAAGCTCCTCTTGAGCGTATCAGAAACACTGCCTGGTCCCCAGGAATTTGTTCTGTCTAATGTCTAAATCCTGTTTTTTAGTGAACAACCTTGGAAACCTATTTTTCTTGCGTGAGTAAAAGCCCAGGTGAACAACATATTTGTAATCAAACTTTCAAAGAAAGTTACCGTCCTGAATTGTTGACAGGATGGAAAATTACTATGACTAAATTAAATTCTCTTGTGGCCCCATAAACAGTGGATGGAAGTGAGACCCTTTGAGCACCAGKTGGCTGAGCAGGACACTTCTCAGAGCCAGCAAACTCTCAAGTGRTACTCAGAGGATCGCTGTCAAATGCCACTGATGCAGTCTGGGTTGATAACTCCACTCCTTGAGGATCAACCCTTCACTTGTAGAGAAGATGCAAAGGCATCTGCCATGMGTAGTCAGTTCCCTGAACTCGAGGGGAATTTTTCACACATATATATTCCTCATACATATTTCTTTAGATCTGTGTGCATGCAAGTGTAAATGTGCTAGAGCAATTGTACTACAAATGTKGCTCTCAGATTATTAATACTCATAAGTTACTCATAAGTTACTCCTAAGTTACTGTTGTGCTATAGTAAATTCTACAGTACCTTTTGTTAAATTGCTTAAATAAGGATATCAATGTTAAGTGCTGGTAAGTGCTGATAAAACCTTTAAACCTAAACCATTGTTCACGTCTATGGCTAAGWTTGGCAAGGGGGTCCACTCTGAACCTTGTGACTCAAAGGGAAGATCTTCCTCATGGCTTTTTATCCTTACCCTTTTTTCTGCCTCAGCCTCCACAGAGATCATAGGTGCTTGATTTTAGTTTTAGATTGATTGATTTTACCTAAGTATTACCTTGACTCTACTTCAGGAAACAAAGAACAGAAAGGATGCAGCATCATAGGCACACAAGCAAAAGCATTTTGAATTAAAAAACCCCACACCAACTAAACCAACCTGGGATGGAAAAGTGAGAAGTTAGAATTCATTGTGAGTATATAATAAGAACAATAATATTTTGTCTTCCAGTTGAACACAAAGAAAAAGAAGTCATTAATAATTGAAGCTTGCCAGAGGCATGGCTATTTCTCTCTTTACTAACTGCCTACCATCTAATTTAATTACAAGTATTAAAGTCCATGCTGAGGTCAACCAGCTTCAGTTCTTCCAATATTACACTTCAACTAGTGCTCATTAACATGTCTAGTGAATGGATTAGCACATCTGAAGATGTATGTATGCAGGATGGGGGGACAGTCTAATGATAGCTAATTGTTCATTTATAATGGGACACATGTTTGAGACTGTAACTTATTATCACTAATGTGGAATTTATTAAATTCGAAAGAAAAAAATACCAATACAGAAAACCATTTTTTTWAAATGCAGCTATAAAAGATCACATCATCGTTGAGCATCTGTGCCTCCTCTAAGACAAGACACCTTACATACACTAAACATTAATATTTTAAACTTTTTAAGGGAAAATTATGTTAATAGCCGGCATATGACCCTTAAGTAAATAAAAAGTCATCTCAGAAAGTACCCACCATATATTTATTAATTGGCATCTAAGATCTCAGCAGTAATAAGATATCATTCATATATAATACTTTTTTTYCCTACACCAACCATTACTTCCCTGCACTTTCCCCCAGTTTATGTATGTTCCTGCCAGGAGTTGCAATGATGGCAAAAATCACAAGTACGATAAAATTAGAAATTGGTAGAGAATATACCAATTTTGCAGGTGAAGAGGTTATGATATTTTATGGTGTTTTGTTATTGTATTGGATTTTTTTTWAAAGTTACTGGATTTTCTTTGACTCTAATTTTTCTGGGTTTATTACCAAGAGAACACTGTTTCTTCAGAGACACCTACTTTTTTTGTTAAAGAGTCATCTGAATCAGAAGGCATTCTTGTTGACACATGGAACATTACTTCTACTGTTGAGGTAGCAAAATATGGAGTGGTCAATCCAGTGCTTTTGTTTTTTTGCAGTCCTCCCATAAAGCCACAATGGTTTGTGAGATTTACCTAGGAATAAAGATAAGGAAATTTCAAGAAAAAATATCAAGTGATAAATACACCCTTTTAAAATGCACTTTCAACAGAACTTTAAAAGTGAAGATACTTTTCACAACAGTATAGTTATACTGTTTTTCAAAAGAGCTCAGACTTGCTGACTAGTTTAGAAATCAACTTCAGTGCAGCAGCATTGCATATTCCACAGTCACCACAAAAGCTGCTGAAAAGATGAGAATAGAGGAAAGGAATGGTTGTGCAAATAATATTTACTGCATTATTCCCTGATCATTTCAGTGTAGTCACTTACATGTGCTTTTTGAATTTTTTGAAATTCTCTGATAGTACATCAACCTGAGCTCTGAAAGACTGTGTAAGAGCCAGGCAATTTATTACTTCCATACATTTTTAATCAATTTTAATTATGCAAATATTAAAAAAAAATCTCAAGAAAGTAACTGATAATATGCAAATAAGTTTGTAAGTCTTAGATCCAAGGGAAATAGTCTGACACTGAAATAAGAAAGCATGTTTAATGTGCTGTTTCACTTTTAAAAAAATATTGCAGAGAGTTGTATTTCAGATGTGAATATATTTAATCTCTGCTCACATGGGATATATTTATTTTTTGATACTTAAGGATGCAGAATTTAATGCTAAGATCTGAAAATATTAGCTGTCTTATCATGGAATATTAATATAAAGTAGCAGCTCTTTACACTAGCTAATAATGACCAAGAGAATTAAACCACCAAAGAAGGATATTTGATGTTACTAATTWTTTTTTTGTTTCCTCCTTAATCTGGGAAAGAAACATCTATGTTCATGACAGTCATCAGACTTGTAGCTGTTTTCTTTTGTTCCTGAGTAAAAGTCAGAGTCATTACCCAGACAGTTAATCTGCTAGTGCTCTTTTATACCTAAGGAATAAAGAAACAGAAAGAACAAGCAAGATAAACACTCATGCGGACACTCCTGATGAGCACAAGTCGCCAGAGGAACAAAAAACCTGCAGCTTCTTATGCAGCCAACCAGGAGCAAAAGCCATTTTGTGCAACAGTGTCAAACTGAACTTACAGAGATCATTAATCCTGTGCATCTGAAAGATGCAAAGAAGGAATTCTCTGCAACAGTATCAAACAAGTGACTAAATAGCTGCAGGCCTACATAGATGATGGGGTACATGAAAATATTTCTGATTGCTGGAGAAGTAGAGTGAAGTGTGTGAACTGACACATGCCTGCAGTGGAAGGCAGGAAAAAGAGATTATGTGAGAAGATGCTTGTCTGTACTTTTTTAAGTTCCTGATTTTAGCAAAGCTCAAAMTTCAATGGACTAAACACTTTACAAGCTTACTGGGAAATCAAGATGTCTCCTAATCAGTCCATGAAAGCCAAGTACAGGACTGCATATCAAAGAATTATCTTTTCCTGCACAAACTTTCTTCAATTGTTAAGAGCTTAAATTTAAATGGCTAGTATTGGTAATGAAATTAAAACAGGAATTCTTCTTTAAATTCCATTTTTAAACCAGTGTATTTCAGTATTTGTGAGTAATGCTGAGGAGTAAAAGACTTGTAATATATAAAAGGATCTGTAAATTTCTTTGTAAACAAACCTAGGACAAAAATATTTTAATAAATACCTCCCAGCCAAGACCAGCTACAAAATCCTCATAGGCTTGACTTCCCCCAGTATTCGTAAGAATGGAGTGTTTATCTTCCTGTCCCTCAGCCACATAAAACACTGCAATCTTGTGTGTCTCTCGGCTGCAAAACAGAATTGCATGACAGTACCTAACTCGTATGAAAGAAAAATACACAAACAATACACACAGAGGGTGGCTTTTAAAGCATAAAAACTGCATAATGGAATTACAGTACAACTATACGTCTTCTTTTTGGATATCCTCTATATTTTCACATTCTCATTTTGTCTTTTCTAGTCTTATCTTCTCCAGAGCCTAAAATTTTGCTATATGTGAGGAGCATCAACCCCTTTCACTTCTAAGATGCAGGATGGTGCTGGCTACCAATTGTTAATGGAATGGGTGGGCTTTTGACATGGGCAAAACCKGTACGTGGCCATCATCCACACTGCACTGCCCATTAACAGCTGTGCCTTCTGAGCACTGTGGGAGTGCAGCTTGTGCAACTGAATGAAAAATCTTGAAATATATTTTAAAGACCGTCATCATTCAAATGTCTTCTGTCGACAAGTTGCTGTTGGACGTTGGAACACCAGGAGGTGGTTTCTCACACTTCTGAAACATCTACTGGGTTTTGTTTCAACTTCTACAAAAACAGTTGAGTTTTTAATTCTGTGCTACAATTCCAACTAGAATAYCGGGACCATTTGAAAACAATCAAACAATTAACCAAAGCTTTATATGTGGAGACTTTGATATATCAAAGTTTTAAAACAATTCAATGTTATGCATATACAAATGCTCATAATAATAAGTTATTCTGAAATTTGTTTATCTCAAGGTATTCTACTTCCAGAATTTGGCCCTACAAATAAAACCAATGCAACTTCAATATAACAGAAATAACTACAATACAATGCAAAATACATCAATAATTAAAATCACTATTAAAAAAATCTCTCACATCTATGCAATTAGAGCCATTTGAGTAAAAGCACACTTAAAACTAGGCAGTCATTAAAAGAATTTACCATTGCCTTGAGTCCAAATTTCTGAGTTCTCGAAGTAACTTCTCATTTTTCTTCAGRAGATGAAAGCTCCTTCTAAATAGAGAGATTTGTAACTCTTTTATCACCTGTTCACYGATGGATACAGAACAGTACAAGAACGGTACAAGAACATTTCCAGTCCACTCAGGAACAGTCAACAAATGGTTCTGCCTTTTCAACAGTCCTCTCTTAATATTTAAAAATCAAGACATCTCTAAAAAAACATACAAGCAATTTTTCATACTCCAGCAAATCTTCTATATTCATTATAGCATTGAGTACAAACTTTATTTCTTATTACTTTCTTCTGTCAACCTATTGGATCTGACTGGGATCCACCTCTTCTCTACAGAACAACAGATAGAACTCCCTTTGATGCTTACATAAGCTGCACTCTTTACTAAACTATAATATACATGCTTAGTGACAAAAGACACTCCCATTAATTCGCTGTTGTACGGAGTTGGTGCACTAAGCACAGAACTTTTGCTATTCTGAACTGCAGAGCAGAACATAGCTCAGTAATCACCCAGYCAGCTGTAACAATTTAAAGAAAAAATGAAACCAGTGTGTTACAGCAAGAAAGGCWGYTCTCATTTCTTTTCAACTGTGCTTWAGATGTTTCCCACAAAACACTTYGGAATTAAGAGCAGTCCTGTTCAAAACCAGACTGCCTTGAGGAATTCAAGACCCAAACAAGAAGGGTTGTAACATGAAAATATTGTCTGATTCTAGTGATATCTCAGTAACACAGATTATTTTTGTTTTACAGAATATCCATTTCCCTTCATAGTAGGAAAATACATCAATGATTCTAATATGGCAAAAGAAGATTTCAAAAAGACCCATAAATTCTAAGATACTAATATTTGTACATACCCACATGTATATGCAGACATGTACCTAACTACGCCCACACAAAAATAATAATATAAAGAGACTTCTGTAATTGAACGTGGCTTCGCTCCTGTTGTTCTAAACAATATCCAAACAATACTCAAGCATGGCCAGTGTTGAAATAAATAGTAGGGGACACATCTTTCTCATTAGCTAGTACACATGCAATTCTTTGAGGCTGCATGCAAGCATGCTTTTAGCAGATAAAGCAGCAGGACACTGTCCAGCAATACAATAGCTGAGAATATGACACTTTCTGAGTATTATTCTGACATAGAAAGATAATGATTTTTGCAGCAACATATATGGGAAGCAAAGAAAATACATCACTCCTTCAATTTGCCTTCAAACACTTTCTAAGGAAAGAATATAAATCACAATAAAAGCAACAAGCTCCTCCTTTCTGTCTCTCCAAATGACAGGCTAAAATGCAGAGGAAAGCTACCATTTTGCCCTTAGTTAGTCCCTCTCTTTTGTTAACTGGGCTAGAGTAGTTTTGATTTAGCAAATTCTATGATCAAGGTAAGGATAGCACAATTTCTTTAAAAAAAGTTCTTAAAATTTGAGTCTTTTTACCTTTTGTCCCATGAATTCATTCCCAGTATACTGAGAAGTAATCTACAGTAGTAAAATGCTGACTGTGGCTTTTGTGAGGTTGGCTCATCCTGCTCCATAGCCCTCATATTTACATCATTGAAATGCTTTTCAACAAACTCTCTCTCTTCTGTGTGCTGTTTCAGAATTGCATTGATGACATCGTTCTCCTGCTTTTCTGAGATACAGACTGGTTGAGGAGCAGGGATGTTTAGTGAAACACCAGTTCTCTGTAAGCATTCAGGACTTGTAACACCTAAATACTGCAGCAGCTCATCAAGAGCATCTTCTTCATCCCTAATTGTATCCCATGTTGGTACAGTGTCTCTAAATTTCCTTTTAACTTGGAGTGTAATTCCATCCCTTGCAGAYACATCCTCCACATGTTCAAAAGATGAAAGAGCATCTTCTGGTTTATCTTGCTGAGCTAATGAAAGTGCAAAAGATGTTTGTTGAGAAGATGCACATAAAGATGATGGTCCATACAAAATGGCCGAGTCCCATGAGTATTTGCCAGACAGATCGCGCACTATAATTCTAACATTTGAATTAGCAGATGCAAGTCCAGCAGACAGTCCCCCCCCAGGCATGTCGTCTTCTGCTTGGATTTGTATGCAAGACACTAGGGAAGTGTTATTTAATACAAAGAATTGAAGATTTGGGTTCTCAAAAAGTTCAGGAGAAAGCTCAGGACTTTCACTGTATGGATTGTCATTGTTTTCACACACTTGACTGGTCAGCATAGCAGGGCCTCCACTCATAGGATAGTGGCCTAAGTGGTTGACTAGATGTGTTATCACAGTACGAGCAGCAACAGAAATTAATCCTTGTTGCATATGAGTTTTCACTGCAAGAGAAAGAGCACAGGTTTTAAAATTAAAGTTCAGAAAACAACASTTAGATTTACATATTTCTTTCAGTCTCTTCCTAAATTTTAAACAGAGAAAGAATGAGCACTGCAAGCTGAGGCTATTTGAGATGAAGTAATGGAAAATATGTATTTTGATGACCATTGCTCTTGTATATAAATAGCATGAAAAATTCTGAAACAGGTAAAGAAGCAWCTTCAGCAAATCATACTTCCTTTGCCATAGCTTTGTTATCAGCATTGTTCTAAAATACACAATTTTTTAACTAATAAATTTTGAATTGGTGTTGAAGTAGAGATCATAACTGCATTGCAAGATGTCCATTCCAACTGCAGTGKATTTTTATATTTATACACATCATTACATTGAGAAATACAAATGAAGATAGATGCACAAAAAGTCTAATCCATCTTAATTTCCCATGGGACCGTATAGCTGTAGGTTAGTTTGAGAACAGTAATGGATAATTTTAAAGTACAAAATCAAAGTCCAGGCTGTCTATATTAAACATGATCAAAGTATGTTTTTGAAATTTTTCAAAAAGCAAACAACTGCATTTGAAGAMGTTTCAGGTTAGAAAACCTTGGGAGGGGGAAAGAAAAACTAATTGTGTAATCTTTTGTGAAATTCATCCTCTGAGATACACTGGTATTTCAATATGGTTTTTGCCACCTCCTTCTTTGCTGCAAACCTTCCACTTGCATGTTACGTCATCTAAATTCACAGAAGATATTTTTAGTGTTTATATCACATCCTGCTAATCCAGTACTATATTGTTATTGAATTATTTTTATCAAGTCCACTCTATATGAAGTACACAAGCTGGGCAAAGTGACTCTCTCAGGCAGMGAATCGTCAAGTGGTTCAGGGGACCTGCTGAAGAACCTATATTACATTGAAATATTACATTGCAGAAGAAGACAGATAGAAGTGGGAGCAAGATCAATACAGCAAAGTAATTGTTTTCTGTATCCACTCTTTTGTAACCAGGCATGGATGCTCTGAATTCAGGATTTATAAAGGGAAGTTAAAAAGACTGTGTTCTTCAGGATTACATCATGTATTTTAAATTACATTAAACATTCAAAACTGGTGCAAACACTTCACATCTTCTTTCTCACTAAAAATCCATCAAATGACAATGTTTTGAATGATGCTACTTTTTCATTCAGTATTTACTGAGAATATGTAACCTCTCGGACACAGAAGTAAGATATAACTAATTAATCTCCTTTTATGTTGGGTATTTATAAGTTGCAAAACCTAATGTTTAACACACAAATTTCTCTTTGCAGCTGAAGATATCTTAATTGGTTTAACTGGAAAAATAAAGGCAAATTTGTGTTGCATACTGACTGCCATTACAGATCTTCAGTTTCTGAAGATAGATGCGTTCTGCATCTGCAAAAACAAACAGGTAGTATGTACTGGCCTTTTTTTCCCCAAAAGTTTGGGTACAGCATGTATGAGAGTTTTGGGATGCTGGCTATTCTCTTCCTTTAGGAAGCACTATATCAGAATTACAAAAAGGGTAACATTTCATCCAGTTAATAGCTGGCAAAATCAACATAGTATTTACACAGTCCCAAAACTCATATCTACTCAAGCATTTTAATAAATTTGAGAATTAATATAGGCAAATTAGATATTATAATCTATAGCCTTCTTGAGATTTAAAATTTACAAATACAAAAACATTCAGTGAGGCTGAATTAAGTGTCCAGATATTGACAGCATACAAGGAAATTAAGTTATAGTGCCATCTGCTGAAATACAAGAAGAAACTGGAAGCAGATTTTATACAAAACAAAGAGAAAATAAGCTGTGTGCTTGAAGAATCATTTATCAGCACATTATTGACCAGCACCTGGACAACACAGASGATGGTCCAACTTTGTCAGGATATTTATACCAAGTATTTAGCACTTGTCACTGCACAGATAAAGAAGGTAATACTTTTCTCAGGATCCCAGGAGAAGACACACAAGCTTTTCAGACACCTGAAGTCCCACACTATGAAGGTTAATTGTCCCCTATTAAGTTCTGCAGAGAAAGCRGAAGAATAAGAAGGCCCTCCTAGGATGTAAGTTATTGCTGTTACTGTGTATGGCAGACTCTACTCAGACTTGACCATGGTTGTTTTGTGCCTGTGTGTGTGAATCTACTCCCTTAGGAGCCTAACGGAGACATGGAAAAGAAAGGTGACACAGTGATACAAAGAGTGGAACAATTATTTAAATTTGGAAGGTCCATTTTCAGTCCTAATACAGCCTTTCCCTGAAAACTTTACATTTGCATTCAAATCATAAATCTGTCATTGCTTCTTTTATAAAATGAGTCTTCTCTCGGAATACAGTCTTGTTGATCTAAAAATGACACAGAAGGCTTAAATTAGAAGTATTAAGAGTCGTATACTGAAAAGTAAATGGTAAGATGCAACCTGTTATGTGGAAATAAAAGCAATCTTGGAACATTTTTGCTACACAGAGAATCAGATTTTGGTGATGGTTTCCCAGGAATAAAAAGAAAAGAAAAAAAAAAATCCCAAGCCTGGTAATGTATTATGAAATTATGAGAATTTAAAATTAATTTTGCAACTTAATTTATTCCTAGAAGCACATTTCCTCAATCAGGAATAACAGGACATGCAATGTATTAAAACCTGTAAAATGAGTATTTAAACCATGCTCTTTCATCTGCAGGGCAAATGAAAATATGCAGTAATGCAGCCATCGCAGCATTAGCACAAATTTTACAAACTAAGTCATCTCATTACATATTATGGCAGTCAGCTTACTGCTATGTTGACCTGTCTTCCTGAGAGAACACATCACTCCCCTCTTTACAGTGGTACTGCCTCTGGCTTGGGCAGTGTAATTTATATGTGTACATGATCACTTGGTAATTAACTAGAAGCATGTTATACTATTTATTTTTCTCAGACCCTGAAATTACCTCTTTTGTGGAAAGGCTGAAGATCCATCACCACTAATTTGTATCTGTGGCAAAAACAAAGRATTCCTGAATTTCCTTAAGATGTATTGTTAACTATTTAATTCAACTTTGGCTGAACAGTTTTAAACAATTATGTTTATGTAGTAGAAGAAAAAAGTAATGACTGAGGGTAGAGTGTAACTCTCCTCATMCTTTCAGCTGTCTATAGAATGATGACCTGTACAGATGAATTAATCTCAAATTGGAGCTATGGGATGAATCAGACTCTGAAAACTCTTCTTTTTCCCTTATTACATTTAGAGGGAGCCTAAGAGTGTTCCATTTAGCTTAGTTTCCTGTATTTTACATTAGTTTAAACAAGTCTCATTCCTTACCAATTTTAAACTTCAGATCTATAGACATGCAGTTACACTGAACCTATCACTGTGGTAATCTGGATGCACTATGTATAAAGTGTTTTTTGAAAAGTGTGCATTTTGTCTCCATTCAGTAAAATGATGTCATGGTTTTACTTGGTCTGATTTTTGGTGGTGGGGGGATGGGACCAAGAAAACCACAAAGATGGCTGCTGTGAGGAAGTTCTGGAAGCTTTCTCCTTCTTCTCCAACAAAAGGAGTCCTGCCCCCTGTGTTTTAGAGYCAATCCATCATTGGCTCTGGGTTGATTGACAGGCTGCCCATCAGGCCTGGGCCAATTGCACAGGYTGGTTACACCTCTGTGATGACGTATTATCTAGTATTTAAGAAAGAATTCAAAACAAGATAGGGCAGCCGCCATGTTAGTTTTAGGTTGTTAGCATGAAGTTTTAGTATCTTGCACTGGGAAAAACAGAGCAGGAGGGTGAGGAGATGTAAGAAAGAAATGCAGACTGTGCTTGCTGTGGTTCTCGAACATGGAGGAAATAAGTGTCTCGGAAAGGACTGAGAGAGACCTGAATAGGAAAAAGAGAATGACCTTGCTGTGAGGAAAAAAAAAAACCCTGGCCTTTTGAGGACTGGACTGAATGAGAGACGCCCCCGCCACAGAAGCTGTGTTCTGCCAGGAGAAATGTGATGTTGGTCTCACGCCGCTGAAAACAACGCAGTTTGGCCTTGTAGGACATCCTTTCTTTTCTCCTACGAGGTAAAGGATCTTTCCTTGCCAATTAGCAGCTACACACTAACTGTTCTTGGGAAGATAAAACTTCCACTGCTTGGAGCTGTAAGAACTCTTCTCCTATGACGCTTGACAACAACTGAGTGCCTTCATCTGTGTTAGACTTTCATTCCWGCCCCCCTTTGTGTGTGGGAAAACATGGGGGTGGAGTGGGAGGATGGGACCTGGGCTGRGAAAGAGAYGGGTCCCCGGAAAGGRTAACAAGTGTCTTAAAATGTCCGTTTTATTTCTCTTCTCCTTGTAAATCTGTCCCTATCTCTGTTTCCCCCCCAGTGTCGTAGTATTCTTAGTAGTGTGTAGTAATAAATCTATTTTGCAACTTAAGTTATGCAGCCTGCCTGACCATTTTTTCTCTGGAGCACATACGTATCTTTCTCTCAATTATGTTATGTTATCTCAAAGCCATAAGTTCTCGTGTTATTTGGGCTTTTTTTTTTTCGCTCTCCCTTCTCCCTCTCCGGTGGGGGAAGGGAGAGAACGTCGTGAGTACAGTGCTTTCGGCTGTCAGCACAGTCCAAACCTCGACAAATGGCAAACAGCTAAACCTTAAAATAAAAGTACTTTATATTTCTACTTTTTAAACAAAAGCTAAGACTAAACATGAGGTAAGGAAAACTTTTTCAATAGAAATTGAAAAATACTATAAAAAATGATCAATCTATGCAAAAGAAATTAAAATATGTTTGGAGAAATGTGAGTAATGGGAAAAAAATCAATCAAATCAATAACTGACAGACCACTGTATATATGTAATGTTACTACTACCTTCCAATTACATCTCTAACAGATTTGTGATCTATGAAGAACAGCTTTCAAAATGTTTTTCTCTATAATTGCAAAAAAATTCTCCTTCATATATGTTTATGGTCCTGAAATTAAATAGTTCAGAAGTTAGCAGATCATGGCACTATGTAGTCCAGGCTGGCTTGTGAACATCTAAATTGGCTAGTCAGTGCAGTTAATTAGAAGAGTGAGTTTGTGTGGCAAGGTTTCAGTAGTGCGGGGGTTGCAGGGGTGGCTTCTCTGAAAAGCTGCTGAAAACTTTCCCCGTGTCTGATGAAGACAATGTCAGCCAGCTCCAAGTTGGACCTGCTGCTCACCAAGGCTGAGCCAATCAGTGATGGCAGCAATGCCTCTGGGACAACAAGAGTTAAGAAGGAAAAGAGTTATTGGGTAGAAGGAAATTTCAGCCAAGAAGAGGAGTGAGAATATCTGAAAGCAACAACTCTACACAAACCAAGGTCARTGAAGAAGGAGGGGAAGGAGGTGCTCCAGGCATCAGAGCAGAGATTTCCCTGCAACCTGTGGTGCATYCCATAGTGAGACAGGATGCGATCGCACAGCCCATGGGGACTAAAGAACAGATATCCACCTGCAGCCCCTGGGGGACCCCATGCTGGAGCAGGTGGATTCCCAAAGGAAGCTGTGATCCTATGGAAAGCGCACACTGTACCAGGCTCCTGGCAGGAACTGTGGTGCTGTGSAGAGAGGAGCCCAYGCTGGAGCAYATTTGCTGGGAGGATTTGTGACYCAATGAGGGACCCAGGCTGGAGCAAACTGTGCCTGAAGGGCTGAGCCACATGGAGGGGATCCATGCTGGAGCAGTTCATGAAGAACTGCAGTCTGTGGGAAGGGCTCACGTTGCAGAAGTCTCCTGAGTGAGGGCCCCCATGCTGGGGCAGGGGAAGAGAATGAGAAGTCCTTCCCCTGTGGAGGAAGAAGCAKCAGAGACAATGTGTGATGAACTGACTGCAGTCCCCCAATCCCCATCCCCCTGCACCACTGGGAGCAAGGAGGAGGCAGAGGGTCACAATAAGGTTAGGCCCAGGAAGGAGGGAGAGGTAGTAGGGGTATGGTGTTCTGAAGATTTGCTTTTATTTCTTATTATCCTATCCTGAWGTGCTTGGTAATAAATTAAATTAATTTCCCCAAGTCAAATCTTTTTTGCCCATGATGGTGACTGGTGAGTGATCTGCTCCTGCCTATCTCAATCCACGAGCCTTTCACTGTATTTTCTCTCCCCAGTCCAGCTGAGGAGGAGCATAACAGAGCAGCTCTGGTGGGCAGCTGGCAGCCAGCCAGGATCAACCACCACCATCACTTGTCCACTTGTACTTAGCTAGAGCAGGTTCCCAATGACACTAGCAAGAGGAGCAGTTCATCAGTTTCCAYGTAAACAAGCCCAGTGATTCTTTAGATGTATGAAAGCATCACAGACTTGCTGTCTGCAAGTTCTGATGATGCAATGAAAGCTYCCTACTGATGGCCTTAGTGAAAGCTGCTGAAACTTCATTCTGGTTTAAATATAGCAGTTTATTATGCTTAATACCTAATTTCAAACTTATTCTTTGTCTATCTCATACCAAAATCTACCACTTTAGCATCGACAGAAAGGAGAACACAATTTCACAGATAATCCTAGGTTAAGACTTTTCTTGTGAGAGACAGAACTTGGAAAGTTATTGAAAAAGAGCAACAAATAATCATCTTCTATCTCGACATATGCCTGTTCCCAGAGGATTTAAAAAATCCTTGCCTGCTGTTTATTACATGGCTTGCTCCAAAACTCTCAGTAGATCCTGTCCCCACTACAGAGCTGGATCACAATAAGTCCCATATCTTCTTGGTCTCATACCACATTATGCTGTGGCTAAGTATCCACAAAACATGTGATGGATCTGACCTTGAACAATAGCAGGCATAACATGGTAAATCAATCACATCCATTAAAGCTCTGYGTCTTAAGATTCCAGTACTTTTAGCTCTGCTTGTGACCCAAGGAAAGAGTCTTGCAATTCTGTCTCTCTAGAAAATTCCCTGATTTCCCTACAACTTCTGCCCTGCTTATTTCCATTCCTTCAAAAGAGATAGCCCCTTTCCTCTACTAAAAGATGTTGACCCATTGCCATACTGTTCTGCTGCTAGCTTGTAATAATTGACCTTCTGTYTTGATAGAGACCCAGACTGGTTGTTTTCCACTACTTTTACTCCTCTCACTCCTCCAACAATGCCAGGAAGAACAGATGCTGTGCAATCGGTTAAGCACTGCCAATTTTATTCACTGCCTGGCAATGGGGACTAGAAGTGCCAAGGTTGCAAGACCAGGGTTGCATTATAATGCTGTAGTCTGCCAATTAAATTTCACAGTCTAACTTACAATTCCAGAGCCCTGAAACTTAATTTATCTGGAGAGATAAAAGGAACATCTGAAATTACTTTTATTAAGAAATTTAACAAGAAATCATAAAAGAAAAGATCATGGTYGGAAATGCAAAATGAAGATATTGATGCTAAGGCTTTGTGCAAGCRTATTCATTTAAAGAGAAATCTATTCAGGGTTGTCTTTTCAGATTGTCAGATTAAAAAAGCCACACAGCATTTGCTTCTAACCCATAATTACAGATTATTACGGAATACAAAAGATGCCAGGCATAAAAAGCTACTACAATTCACTACACTGTAATAGAACATGCAGTGGAAGTAAATTTTGGCAAATGCTTTAAATATTAGCTTTACATAATATGTATAGGTGAGACTGTAATTAGGACAGAATGAATCCTTCGAAGCCTCTTTCATTCTGACCCTGCAGATGATTACTTTTTACTAATAAGGCCACAGCCATTTGACGAAAAGCCAACTATAGTACCTTGCTTCATTCTTCAGTAAATTTAATAATTACAGCTCCTCCTGCCAGTAGTTCTCAGATCAGACTTGTTCAATCCAATACTGAGCTTATTAGGAGACAGCTCTATGTTTAGAATTCTTTGGCCAAAAAAGTACTTGAGGATGATGAAGCATGCCTTAGACAAGGGCACAATGATTAGCCATTTTCTCTACATAAAAAACAGCACGTAGTCACTACAGACCACAAAATCACCTGCTGTTAGCACACAGCTGCTACAAAGAGCTGCTGCATTTATCTGGTTCTTAATACCCTTAAAAAAGCCTAAATGGAACAACTTAATACAGAGGTAGAATAGCACTACACAGAGTTTCTCATATCTTAATCTCGTCTTTTTCAATTTTCTTCCCAATGTAGCCATTTGTAGATATTTACTAGATACACTGCACAATATATGATAGTCCTCTGTAGCTTAGATTCTGAATTATTTTTATTTTTGAGTTGTCAAAAAAATGTTAACTCCCAGGTCTCCTAAGGTTCTAAGCAGATGAGAGAAAATTTCTCTCTTTAGACAAATCTGTGGTTTAAAGCAGTATAAAAAAAGATCAACAAAAAATTGTGATAGACTAAAAAAATTCACAGAAAACATTAAATATTGCAATGTCAGACAGGAACAAAAATCCAAAATACTTCTGGAAAAAGGAGCAAGATTAAGAAAAAATCRAATTAATTTACTGAAAATAAAATGAAAAGCAACATTTATCCATGTTGCAGTACTTAACATTTTGCTGATACACAGAGCACGGAAGAATCCATATCATATTGATCTTTGTGTTGTTCAGAACATACTTATTTCAGTTAATCAGATGGTAATTGCTCAAAATTATGTTTGCTCATTCTGTACTAATGGTTCTTACCTAGTGTCTACATATAGCTGAGAAACTATGCTTTAGACCAACACTTCAATACTGAAAACCTAGATAAAATCTTTTTGAAAGAAAATGTATTTAGGAAATTTGACAAACCTTCAGTGACTGGCTGAAGTTTAGAAGACCTCTCTGAGTCTGGAGAATGCAGTGGTTCTGGTTCTTTTAAGCTTTCTAAATGCATAAAAGGATCATAATCCATACATGCCAGATCAGAAAGGCTGAGAGGAAAATATTTAGGGTTGCTGAAACACTGAGACCCATAGACACAACCATGCAGAACCTAGAAAAAACCAGAATTTTATTRTATTAACTGCTGAAATTTGTATTTGATAGTTTTATAAGAAATTAAGTTGGGTTTTTTAACATTTTTAAAATTGGTTTGTTAGAAGGTGGGCATGACAAAACATTGGAAAATTTTACAAGCTTAATGTTTACAGAAACAAATCCTGGTCGACAAAGAAAACTATTAACAGAGAGTCTAGACCAAAGTGGAATTTAACAATAAAGAAACAAAACTTACAAAAAATCATTAAGCTACCTTTATTTTTAGATCTCCTATCTTCTTTAATTACATATGTTAGGTCTAAGCTGCTAGAGGTTTTAATCCCCTTCTCTTGCAAAAAAGGAAAAAAAATCCTATCTCTCTTCTGTGTTCCTAAAGACAGTAATTATAACTCAGTGCTTTTTGCTTTGCTTATTGCTAAATGAAATTGCTTGATATATAAAAGTTGCATCCTTTTGTATTAAAAGTATAGCTAGTCTTCTACAATACAAGCATTGCAATCCATATGACATATAAAAACAAGGCTTGGATAACTATCCAAAATGTAAAACAAAATCTACTATTCCAAATATACCAAAAGTCAAGTGTTACAGTGAAACCTGCAAGAACTGAGCCAACACTCCATATTTCAGGAGGAGAATGGAGGTCAGCTTAGAGAAACCTTTTGACTTCATTTTCATGAAAACTGACACTACCTTCATAMATAGAAATTTTTAATTAGTGAGTAAAGAAACATGTACCTTATATATACAATTAAGAACGGATCTTTCAGTCTTATCATTTTCTCCTCCTGCAGTGTGAAGAGGTTGCAGCAAAGTCTTTAATGGCAAGGCCATTATCCAATCCAATAAGCACAGAAGTAAAGAAACCACCAACTGGAAAAAACACTTTCCATTATAAATCAATTAAGCCAGCACCTGCTACTTCATATTTATTGCTTTATTTTATTTCTGTTTTGCTTCCTTTTTTCCATTCAGGAAAGTCAACCTTCTGCAGTAATGGCAGGTCCCACTTGTTAACCACCGTATCTTCAAAACCTACGGCATCAGTAACAACTTTTGCTACTGAGGTATCTAACAAAKGCCATCCATTCAACTGTTTGTCATCACAGTAAGACTGTAAGCAGATACTATACTTTAGAGGACACCCACAGTTTTCAAAGTTGATTGTAGGTGCTGTTTTTAAAATGACAGATAACACATGTCCAAATTAAGGCTGAGGTACCATTTTGCACATAAATTTTACAGTAAAGTGAATCAAGGATTACACAAAATGGAACGAATTCATCRGCATTTAGTGCTTTGTAAATAACACAGAATGTCCTTCACAACRTATCAATAATGTTATGCAGCACCAGGTATCATCTGAAAAAAATCCAACTACTTTCTGTAGTTACTAATCCAACTACTTTCTGTAAGGTTACTTAGTTAATAAAAGAATTAACTCTCTCTTGGGATGTTTTGAAAGCCTCTCAAACAGAATTAGTTTAAGACACACATCCACACCAAATTATTAATAACTTATTGACCAAATAAATATCTTTTATTTTTAAAACTTAACTGTGGAAGGGAAGATGATTCAGATAAATAGTGGCAAGATTCCATAAAGTATTTCTCAAGTTAAATAGAAGACTTTAAAAAAAATCTATTTAACTAATATACTCATTTCACATAATGCACTACAAGTATGTCTCTCAAAAGTATAATAAACCTAATTATGAAGGGCACTGAGTCTTTTTATTTTTAACCCATTTTTAAGAAGCCCACTGGGACTACATTTGTCAAATGTGGTAAGACAATTTTTACATGAAATTTGATATACAATGAACCACAGTAGTTCATGGGGAAACTTTGTCAATTATGGAAAGCATCCTTTAAGTGGGAAAGTGGCTAGCTTGGCATATGAGTGTAGTGTCAACAGCCCCTGACTTCTTGCAGAGACAGCAGATGAAACAGAGCTCTGGAGGCCAAAATGAGCAGTAGATGAACTTCAGCTCCTATGGGAATTGGTAGCCCAGAACGACGGAGCTGTCAGCAACAAACTGCACCAAAGTGCCCAAATTCAAACAACCTGTTGAGCCCCAGAGCAAAGCTAAACAATTCAGAAGAGACACAGCATTCAGAAGGCAGAAAGTACTAGAAATGAAAAGTACTTACTCTCTTGTCCTGCTCATAAGAGGAAGCTTCTGTACTGGGTAGCAGATGTGTAATAGTTGCTATCAGAATCTGGGGAAATACACCATATTTCTTTTAAAATATAGCCTAAATATTTACATTTAAAATAATTTTAAAGTAGGTTAATCTGACATGATACCAGATTCATGGTTAAATTCTGTAAAATTATTTTGAGACAAGTTACAGTACTCCTTGACAATTGAAAAAAACAAACAAACCACTTTTAATTGAGTTTTCTAGAATACATTGATGGACTATGTTCTGTTTGACTGACATAGGACAGTGAAATTACACAGGTACCCCAAATATTCAGGCAGGAAGAGAACTTGATTCAACACATTTGTAGGACACAGGAAGGAATCTGATCCTGGTTTGTGTATGGTGCTGAGTTACATTATTTCTTAGAACTACTAGAACTTGTATATACCCTGTCTCTATTTGAACAAAAGTATGACTGTAGAGAAGCACAGGAACACTTGCTACATCTCTTAGGAAACTTTCACATGAAAAGAACCTGGGAGACTTCGTCTTTTCTCTGTGGTTCAGACTCACAAAGGCCATGGTCTACCTCTTTGTTATGGCAAGTGTATCCAAAATATTATTTTTGCTTTATACTGAAATTCTTCAATGGATATTCAAAATACAGTTGCAGATCCATATTTGAAGCAATCACTTTTTCACGAAACTTAAATAAACATGTTTGAAGATATTTAATACTAAATAAAATTGTACTTTATTGACAACATTCTCATGTATYTTCTGTTGAGAAAAAACAGGCATGATATAGACACATTACATGTCAATACTGGACTCAGGAAGTAAATGTGCTGCAAATCTCTACTGCTAGTGTTAAGTAAAACTATGTTTATACTAATTCAGTGTTTTGCAAAACAAAATTGTCAATATTCAAGTGTTTAATTTTAGGGAAATACATTTTAGTGTTTCTTTTTAAATAATTGAAAATTTCAAATAAAAAAAAATACTTACTTGAATAATTCTTAAAGGTGAATCAGCTTGATACAGTTGAAGTCTATGTACATAATGGATCAGCATGTTCAGCATACTGCAGGCAACTTGGGCTACTGTTTTATTTGGAAACTAGAAAACAGAACACAGCACAGTAATAATGACAAAATGATTTCATGTAAGAGTGCATTAGGCAGTAGTGCAGCGGCAAACTTCAGTGGTAGTTTAATACATATAATTCCTTAAGTACCTATTTACCAGAGGAACAGAATTAAATTTTACCAAACTTACAAGGAATTGTTATATATTAGTAAACAAATGTTGGCAGCTAACACYAAAGTTTTGGGACAGATATCAAATAGGCTGCACATTGGAAAGGGGAGAGGTGTCTCCTAACTAACTTCAGGCTGGTTAGTATAATATCATAAAGCCAGGAAGAAAGAATTCATGTTACCTTAAGGATTATTAATAGTAATGAATCACTGCAAAAACCCCCAAGGTTCCAGTTCTGAAACCAGAGGTCTTTGCTGAGAATCAAAGCAGGTGAAGAGCCACACGCCCAAAATGCAGCCTATAGTACTAAACATGAGATGAACTGTTCTGCTCTTTGCCAGCAACTGCTGTGCCCAGCATTTGTTAGAAGGGAAATGAATTCACCTCAGCTTTTGTGCTTAACTCTGCTTTTCTCTGTCTTTTAAAGGCAGGAGAACATTGCTGCTCTGCCTTCCACAGTTACTGTGCTGCTCAAAGTAGAAGCAAACACATTTGTACAATTAATTCCCAGCCTTAGGAGGGAACGTACACTCTGTTCTACACTCCCAAGTGGGAAAACATAGAAATTAAAAGAAGAGGATATGTTTCCCAAATTCTTAATGTACAGGACATGTAATTGAATTTTCTACCTTCACTGCACTTTCTTTAAAACATTAAGGTGTGCAGCAAATGACAAGGACAAAGTTAATACTACAAGTGAAATCATCCATTATTAGGACAGTAGTTTACTTGTTTCAATCTCACCGTATTCAGCAGTGAAGCAGGTATGTGCTGCAAGATGGCTGCCTACCTTTGAACTCAGAAAAGGGCAATTATGCTGCAAAAACACTTAGATATGATTTCTTGGCTTCATAGGCTTTTTTCTTCCTCAGAACACTCATATTAACCCTTCAGAGAAAGATGCATCGCACTCAAACTCAAAAAATCCAAAGCTTTAAGAAAGCAGAAATGCCTGGGCAATGAAGCCTGAGCAGAATAGTAAAGATTTTAGAATAAAATTAGCTATCAATTTATACATTTAAAGTCTTGAAAAGAAAATAAATGGCACAAGCATATGGAAAAGTATGGAGTACAAGTTTTAATTAACATTTTTTATTTGTGGTATCTTTGTAAGCAAAAAGAAAGACTATGAATGGMTTTTGTAAGTCATCCACAGAGATAGAAACCAGAATGTCACAATGGGTAATTAACTCCTTTCTGACTTGCCTTGTTTCTCAGTAGACATAGCCTCATGCTATTGTTGGCTTTTAACTAAAAACAGTGAWCATCACACATCTGCAAGTCTTCAGAGTTTATGACAAGAACACCATTATATTTTTAACCCTCATGAGACAGCTGTGAAAGTACTCTGCAAGAGCACAGTAAGCAGGGTACAGATTCTAATGCGCAAGCTTGAATGACAACCAAAAATAATGAAATAAAACTGAAAGCATGACAATTCGAATACAGAATTTGAGATCAAATCCAAAATGCTAGGAACATCCTTACAAACTTGCAGGAACACCTCAGAGTCACTGGAGAAGAAAAAGGGGTTGGAGAAACTGTGAGGTAGCTTAATACAGAGCATCCAGATCACTGAAAGTAGAAAAAGATTACCTGAGAAAAAGATCTGGAGACTTCTCAGAGCCACTGAATAATCAGCGATTCACTACTTAAAAATACAAAGTTTTTGTTGGTTTTTTTTTTGTTTTTAAATTTTTAAAGGACTTCTTCTAAAGAGGCTCTAAAATGAAGATGAATGAAAAGTTTTTAGGGGTGGTTTACACAATTCAGTTAACTTCCTTCTGTACTCTAGTTGAAGAAAGGTGGGATTTTTTATTTAAGARAGGAACAAAAGTAAGTGGAGACAAATTTTGCATAAAGTGTATAAAGTGATGAATATGAATAAATTTAAAATCTAATCTTGCACACCTAATATTTTTTTATTCATGGGAAGAGCATCAGGGATGAAGGTTTGATCAAGAATGTGGGAACTGGCTGAAATAGCTCAAACCTTTCATCTGCTTCAGAAAGTTGTCCTAGCATGGTGAATATATCACATTTCAAAAGATTGCTGTCCTGGTTTCAATTAGAGTAGAGTTAATTTCCTCTCAGCAGCTCTTGCAGTGCTGTGTTTTGGATTCAGAATGAGAATGGTGTTGATAACACAGTGATGTCTTTCGCTGGTTTTCGCTAAGCTGTGTTAATCCTAAGTCAAGGACTTTTTTTTTTCTTCTCTCATAATGTGCCAGTGAGGCGGTTGGCAAAAGAAACTGGGAGGGAGCACAGCTGGGATGGGTGACCTGTACTGACCAAAGGGATATTCCACAACACAGAACATTATGACCATTATAGAAACCAGGGGGAGTTACCTGGAGAGAGGATTGGTCTGGGTTTGGGAAGGGGGTCTGGTATCAGTCAGCAGGTGGTGACCAAATGCATTGTGCATCACTTGGGCTTTTTATTTCTTTCTCTTTTTATTATCATTATTATTATCATTCACCCTTATTATGCTATTTACGTTGTTTTTGGTYATGAAACTCTTCTCATCTCAACATACAAGTTTTGTTTTCATTCTCCTCCCCATTCCACTGCAATGGGAGGGGCAAAAGGAGAGTGAGCAAGGGGCTGCGTGGCGCTTGATTTCCAGCTGAACTTAAACCATGACAAACACTCAGACACTTCAGAACAAACAGTTAGAGAGCTGAGGGTACTGGAAGGGCATTTGCCTGAACTCAAGTAGCAACTGAGTATGTGCTAGATAGTGAAACAATTTGCCCCTTTCAAGTCAGTCATTTGGTTCTGACTTCGTTCACAAGAACTTTCAGAGGTGACATGGAAACACGTGTGTGATGCCATAAACATTTCATCTGCCATTCTTTGTCTCTGGAAAATWCCGTATGTTATAAAGTGCAAGAATTTTCTACTTTTATATTTATGTGGACATAATTTTTGAAAAGTTATTTGATGGGGGGAAAAAAAAAGATGCCAACAAACTGGCAYACTGGCTGTTTCCCAGCTCCCAGGGTTTTTCCTGGAAAGGTAGTCTTACCATATGGTTCATCTTTGCAAGGATCCATTCTTTCTGAATGTTAAATGAGGAATTTAACCTTGTCCATGCTTGAAAATAACCTATGTTYAGCACTCATTCAACTAAGTCTGTACAACACAATTTTGTGATGTATCAGTAGCATTTTTGAGAGAAGCATAATCAAATCATAGGTCTGGATGGCTGGTTAGGATCCTTTGTGCTCAAGTTTCAGAAGGGGTTAATGCAGACAGAGCAGTATTGCCACAGAGCTGGGAGAAGCACTAGCTTTATTCAAAGCGAGCTGCTGAACTGCAGTTCTGAATATGCTTCTGGTATTCCAAAAATAAACATTTAATTGCTGCTAACCTTTCTATTCAATGTTATTTGCTCAGTTGGACTTATCAGTAAGTTGGACTAGGCCTATAGCTCCTACCCATTCATTTCTCCTGAAAATAAGAAAATAATCTGTTCTGGGAGTTCAAACCTCTGACTACTTGGTAGCCAGGAGATTGCTTAGGTAACAAATTAGAGCTAATTTATTTCTCCCATGACATATTAAGGAACTTTTCATTTCCTTATTAAACTCAATTGTGAATGTATACCATTGCTCAGAACTGGAAAAAAAGACAATGTGCACTGGATTGTTTTGCCATCACAAAGCGAARTAAAGTAGAAATATAAAGGTCCTTGTTTCCTCATTCAAAAAGTAATTTATGTTTAATATAAACGAGATACAAATAACTGGTTTAATAAATACATCAGAGAAAAAGAAGATAAATCACTATGAATTTCAAGATGAAAAATAGCTCAAATATTGATAAATTAAACCAGCAAAATAAAAACATCATTTGCYTAATACCAAACTTGCACAGGAACTTGATAAAATGCAAAAGTTAAGCATTATTAAAAACAAAGGGAAAACCCTGGAAGAGGGTATTAGTGGAGCTGCAAAGAATGAATGTGATTTTGCCAAACAGGATATTGCAATTTAGAGTCTAATACTAAAAGCCCTGCAGCTACCTCTTTCATACAGAGACTCAAATCCTATTTCAGAAGATGTGAGCAGCTGATCAGTTAAGATATTTTTCAGATTCCCATTGCTTAAAAGAAAATAATAATCCCCAGCATCCGACAGATGTCATATGTAACAGGTGTACACTCCAATTTTTATCGATGTGTATATACAGAAAGACTAGACCATTTACAGAATTTTGATGCAAACAAAAGTACACAGGTTTTGAAGATAAACTGGGGAACATTTAAAAAGTTGAAGCTATTGCTCACAAACATGCATATTTGAAAAAAAGCTTAAAAATAAAATATTTTTTCTATTATTTTAATTGTTCTATAAAACAAGATGCAAAAATGCAAAAAGACTTAAAATTGTGGGAAAACAAAAACACTCATCAAGGAAAAAAAASCCAAAAAGATGCAGCTCCTGAAATAAGCATAGAAGAGGATGCTACCACAGCAAATTAAATATCCCCCAGTGTTTCCATGCATACATTATAAGTACTCTGCATTTCTCTCTAAAGATCTAGCAGGGCTAAGAAACAATACTGCATAATGCAATGACTCTCAAATTCAGAAGYGAACCTGCACAAAATGTTGTGAGGATATGGGAATAATGGGATTTGGATGGTGGAGGATGAAGAGGGCAGGTGCACAAGAAGCACGACAAGCTTCGGGAAGCCAGTTTGGCCACTGCACTTGTCACCTTCCCACTTCCTTTCCTGTCCCCCTCTTACAGTGGATGCTCTGCTCAGTCAGTAGCCRAAGAGTACCAGGCAGCAACTTAGCTTGGGAACCATTTCATGTATATATGGCAGATGGCTCCCAAAACTGGGATTCCTTCCAATATCATCTCTACCCYGGCCTTTTTCTTCTGCAGTGTCACAGGAGAATGTACCATGGAGGCTTTAGAGTATTCATAACCCAGGACGCCAATTAGTAAGGTATGTGACTGACTTTGACAACCTTGACTATCCTAAGCAGAAGACACAAATGCTGCAGAATTAAAATCTCCAACACTTTTGTACTCCAGTGTCTTTGTATGGATCTCTACTAGGTGTACATGGTAAGACCTTGGTACTGGAGAATCCACAGGGGATTCTGTGTGAGAAAAGGCTAGAGACTGCCCCATGCCAGAAACAGCCAGCTCTGCAACGACTCACCAAAGAACAGCAGAACACATCTGCCAAGTATGTGGTGACTTCGTGAAAACATATTTWAAAAAGGGTAAAAATGCCACATAGGCAGAGAAGGGAAAAAAAAAAAAAGAAATGAGAAACAGTAGGCAAACCCAAAGGTCACAGAAGGAGGAGAGGGAGGAGGTGCTCCAAGCCTAGATAGAGATTTCTCTGCAGCCTATGGAAAAGGCCATGCCAGTGGAGATAGCTACACTGCAGCTCTGGGGTACTCCACACTGTAGCACTGGGTATTTCTTGAGTGCTGTCTGTGGGCAGTCCACAAAGAAGGAGGCTTATCCTGATGGACTGCATCCAGTGAAAGGAGGGAGGAAGGAGTGGCAGACCATTACTGCRGTGGACTGATCATGACTCCCTATTTCCCATCTTCTCTACACTAGTCAGGAGCGGACAGGAGGGRGCAGAAACAAAGCTGGAAATGAAGGAGTGAAGTAGAAACGGAAGGCAGGGAATGGCGGTATTTTAAACATTTTCTTTTTTTTCTCACTGCCCAAATTATTCAACTAGCAATAAATTAAATTAACTTCCCTACTTCAAATCGGCTTTGCCCATGGTAGCTGGCAAGCAATCTCCCACTCTTCATCATGATTCACAAGATTTTTCATCCTGTTTTGTCCCCCTGTCCTGTTGAGGAGAGGTGGTGAGTAAGTGGGAATGGAGTGGGAGTTTGGCCCTAATTTAAGGTTAATCCACAAGGCTCCAAGATGTAGTTACAAATAGATGCAGGAAACCCTGCTGGAAGCTTGGGTCCAGGTTGTGGGTAAGGCATATAGCTGAACAAAATCAGACAGAGATAGTAGTGGTTTTGCTGAAACCTGAATTGCAAGGATTATAAATGAAAGATGGGTGATGCACGAAACTGTTATGCTCCAAAGGGTATAGAATGGCTAATGATATATATTAAGAAAAGATGCTGTCTTATCTCCCAGCACACCATTCCCTCCAAAACAAAAGAAGGGTAAAGAACTTTCGGCATTTCAGAGATCCACTCGATAAACTGAGTTCTGTCTTTTGTAAGGATGGCAAATGAGACTGCAAACTAAGGACGCCAAAATGTCATCATGACTTTGAAAAGGCAAAGTGTCTTTACACGTAAAGGCAATATACATTGTAAAAGTTTAATTCTCTCACCTTTAAAGAAACACAAATCACATTCAATGCTTCCTTGATCTGAGGATGATGTGATTCATGAACTAGCTCCTCACAGATCCAAATACCAAGGCTGCAAAGAGCAACACATCTGTAAAACAAGGTTGAAGACAAGTTGTTGAGAGATACTCTACAAAAATGTGTCATTTCTATGATTCATTTGTCTTGCTAAAGRCATATAACAACAAATATGTTTTTAGTATTTCCAAAACAACCGCACAAAAATATTTATAGTGTTGTAACTTATTTCACAATCCTAGTTTAATGCTTAGCTCAGTTTTTTCTGCTTCTTGTTCSTACCATAAAGGGTTCATGTATATTGGGTTGTTTCTGTTTTCCAAATTAAATCATGTGATCTAATAAAAAATAACTATACCTTCCTCACAAATAATCTTGACCTTCATCAAAGTAAAATGCCTCTTTAGTTCAGAAAATCCCTGAGCTGAACACCAGGGTAGGTTGAGAAAGCTTATTCTCTTACCCATATTTACRCCCTTTCCCATCACCCATCGTCATAGAATACTGGACTAGACCAGCCCATAACTATTTGTAATTAATATCCTATTAAAAACAATTTCAAATTCACATCATGGACAAAAGTTTTGATGGTGGTGAAGAAAACTACTAATGAAATGCACACAAACTTCTACCTGCAGCTCTCTAACATATCCACCTCAAAACAGTCTAATAAATAAAAGAATTTATTAATGTAGAATCTCTTTTTGTATGACCTACCGTGCAGGACCAGATGGCTCCTCTCTTGCTGAACTTAACACAGTTTTAATTATGAGTTCCTAAAATGAAGAGGAAAATAATCACTGATTTATATGTAACTCCATCACATAAAGCATCAGAATATTATTAGTGCACACAGGCATATTGTTTATCTGAGTCTTTAGGTTGGGATCAGATGAACTGTTTGCTTACCACTACCTCAAACTTCTTGTCTGTCCCAGATACCCATTATTGTGCTACCCAAGAATATCCCATAAATTACTGTCCTAATTTCTGCTGATGAGCCATTTCGCCAATTCTTGTYGAAACATTTCCATAAAATATCAGTGGTAAAAAAAGAAACAGTAAAGGATTCCCTGAAGCTGAGTATGACAGAAAGAATCCTTTACTTTGAGGTTTAAGCAAGCATTTTAAAATTAATTGATTAAAAAATTAATTGATTTTAAAAGTATTTGCAACTAGTTGCAGAATAAGTGACTACAGTACCTTACAAATTCCATCAAAGAGAATTTTGACTCAACTGCAGTGACATGTCCCTAAAGTGTAGCTTGCCCTTAATAAAATTCAAGTAAATTGACATTATATAATAGAAATGAGAAAGAAGGAATTCAAAATCAGTCTCCAAAGGGGAGCAAGGTATAAAGCAGCTCTCTAGTCATCATTTCTCCCTAAATTGAAACAGTTTGGAAAACTTAGGGGGAGACTCTCTTAGGCACACAAACTGAGCTCTTAGCAGTGTGATACTGTGATACTGTCATACAAGGTAAGGACTCCATTAATATTTGCCTTTTGGCTAAAAAAACACACTGTTGTACAGAAATTTTCTAAAGCCCTTAGGAACACAGGAAGATTTCACAAGTTTTGAACTCTCAATAAATTAAATAATAAATGTCAAGCCTCACAATCTTCTGATCTCAGCTAATTAAATCTGAGGTACTGCCAATAGCCTRAGTGAGACAAGGCTTGAAAGGGTGAGATAATGTATCATTTCCTTCTATAAACATAAGAAAAGACTTTATTATGAAGTTAAAACCAATTATAAAATATGTTTAGAAGTATAAAGTTTGACAAGACTTTATGGTATCTTGAGTTTTATAATCTATTTGAAATTACTTTCGAAAAAATTTAGGATCTTAAAATTTTAGTTCATATTTTCTGGAAAAGCACCATATTAAACATRTATTTGGTAACAGAATAGTAGCCAAATATTCTTAAAATTCCTACCTTAACATCTGTAAACTGAGACACAGCAATGTCAGGAATATTTGGGTGAAGAGCTGGTAGTTCATGATATAAATTGGGAAAACAGACAAGAGATCCTAAAAGAACCTGTGCTTCAACTCTTGGTGCCTAAAAAAAAGGTGGGGAGAAATAHATATTCTTATTGCAATCAGGAAGTTGACATTTCTAGCTGCCTTAAAAGAGAAAAACAGCTGAAATTGTACACAGCTATTTCCTTTCTCCTGCACATCCTGCAAAGATCACAGCCCCTTGCATTGCTACTCATGAACACCCCTGCTCCCATTTTCCAAGACAGACAAAAAGAAGCAGAGGAATTKTTAGGACTACAGACAAATGACTGAGATGCTAACTAGGCTCAGGTCTTAGGTTCAACTAATTGAACAGGATGTRGAAAACTACTAAATGTGACATAAGTCATTGCTGAAAGGAAAGGCTATGCTGTAAGAAGCTGACAGAGGCTTCAGACAGTACCTTGAGGAGGYTGGATTTCATAGCTGGTTAGAGAGGGACTAATGTGAAAAAGAGTCAAAATTCACAGACACTTGGAGGAGACTGGGGGATTTGAGAGACTACKATATGCAAGGCCAATAGCACCTAGGTAATCATATCAGTATTACTACATAAGGCTGAACTTGCTTGAGTAACAATATCAGAAATGCGAAAAAAAATCCAGATAGTGTGGGCACTAGCAGATTAGAGTTCCCAAGCCTGATCATAAAAGTCATTGCATAGCAGAGACATGAAGGAGTAAGGACATTTTCAAAAATGAAACAACAGTCAAAATGGTCATATACTTTAAAATATCTTCAAGCACAGAAAAATGGCAGTCACAATTTTTGTAACTCTAAAATAAAAGAAGATTCACTCTTCAACAGTAATTTTTGCATTCTTCACATATTTTCTGAAGAGGTATTTGTAGTGTTCTACAATAAATCACTGYCATTATCTGTATTTGATAACCATTGCATTGAATTCTGGGATCAATTTAACACCCTAGTCAAGAAAAATATTGCACAGTATTCTCTCAAATTCTTCCTCAGCCATGAGAATAACTGATGAATACTTACATTGAGGAAAGAAGATGCAGCCACTCTTCCTGCTGCTACAATGAAATCCATAATAAGCATGGTAGCACCAGGCAAACCAAGTGAAAAGAACTGAGGAGAGCAGTGCTTGATGATTGTATTGACAATATCCTCACAGAAGGAAAAGGGAAAAAAGGATGAATATCAACACAAATCAAGATGAAAAATGAATAGAAAAAAGGCAGGTTATTTATCAAACGTACTAAGTAAAAACGTGAGAAAGAAAACTCATTGCAGCTAGTAAGACACTTATTAGTGAGCAAAGAGTAGCATAAWAAGATAAATTCCTCAGATATACTCATATTAATGTAATTGAATCATGGTATACTTCATAGATCAATTTAAGTTTGGACAATAGTTCATTAACTTACACTCAGCTTTTAACAGTTCTATAACTGATTAACCATTCATCTGAATAGGTACAGAAGARATATAGAAAGATAACCAGCTATTATACTTTCTTAACAACTGCTTACTCCTCTCCAACAACTATTGCCTGACCRTAACTTTAAAAGAGGTATTAGACTCTTATATATACCCATAGGGAACCAAAATTTAAAGAAAGATAATAAAATGTTTTTAGCGGTATCAAATGGTATGTAGTCAATCAACACAACGTATTATGTTATTGTAGACTTACTGAGGCACTTATAAAAATTACTGTACATGATGCGATTTCTTCAAAAGTACTTGAAAAGGTATAAAGTGCTTTAATTATTAAAAAACATTCCAAGTTTACAGATAGGCAACCCCTCCCCCCTTTTCTCCTTTGAATAACTCTCCACTAGTAGTAACAGCCAACTAAATGGCAGTATGTCATAGGAAGATCTTCAATCCAGCAAGAAAAACACCATTAACTGGTTGTTAGAATACAGAAACTAGAGATCTGTCCCATCCACAGCCATCTGTGGAATGATTTTGGACTAATTCTGTTTTTCCCAGTTAAAGAAAACAGAGCATATTGAACCTTTGGTCTCCCCATTCCTATAACCACTCCTCAAAAAAGTTCATAAACACAACTTTTTTACACTTCTGATGAAAACCTTTAGAAAGTGTTTAAGCTACACAATATTTTCAGACTTCTTAACATTAAAACCTATGAAAAATATCTACTCCCACTGATCAGATACGCTCAGTACATCTCAATTTGCTGATTCCTATACTTGCTGTAGAAACAAAGTCCTCCAATGTAGTGAGCACAATTTACTAGCTAAACTGTTGCATCAGGGAGCAAGTAAGAAGAACAGTAGACTTTAGAGAGATCTGCTTCCTTCTCTTTCTTGCATACTTCAATCTGTAACATACAATCGATAAAAAATGAGAGAATACCTTTTCTGCCCTCACATTTGCTTGACATGGACTACAAAAAAAGCATTTCTGAATACAACCAAGAACATGAGGATCATTTATCAAAGTTTTCTTTTTCTAAAAAGTCTCAGTCACATAACTAATTTCAAAAACAAAGTTAAATTACTCAGAAATACATCAAGTATTTCTGAGAGAAGAACTTTATGTTCAGTTATTACGTTTACATTATCTTGAATTTCATAATTAACTTACTTGATCCACATGAAGAAGTCCACAGTGCATTATATTGTAGAAATGAGTTAAAAAATCCCTGTTTGGAGAAACATCTTGTCTTCGCTTCATTGTCTTACAAATAAGTTTATACGCATGTAGCTTTCCTTGTTTGTATTTATCAGTCAGCATTGTTGCCTATAGTTTTAGAACAATATTTATTATTTGTAAGTAAAAAATTACATTAAACATTCTTCTACATTTATGTTAATTTTTATTTCTGTTTCACAGTTTAATGCTCAAATTTACCTTGAAGAGCCATGGTGTTAGAATTCTCAGTGGTGGAATTAAAACTGGGGGAGATGGTGAGGTTAGATTATCTGTTGAAATACCAAGATTGTCTCTTATCTGCAATTATTAAAAAAAAAACAACAACAAAAAAAGAATTATTTAAGGGAAATATATAAGGTGTGGTTCATTCCTTTTGAAAATCCTGCCCAAACAGGTCAGGTTGGAGAAAATGTTCAATTATTTTACCTTGGCCAGATTCTGCCACAGTTCACACAGATAATCAAAAACTTGGGCATGAATCTCTGGATCCATGATGCTGTTGACATCTCCCAAAATTCCAAGCATCCTCCTCCACATCACAGTAGCAACATCTGCGTGCCATCCTGTAAGTGTTCCCCCAGCCATCACACTGCAACATTCTGAGGGGAATTCACTAGTTTCTGTAACAAAAGAAAAAAAAATATAGTGAGATATACCTCTCCAGAGAAGGAAAAGTTCTGATACAACTATTAAATACAGTGTCTTCTTAAAACTAAAAGTTCGGGCTTTCAGAATAAGCTATTTTTTATCCATTCAGCCACCTCAACACTGTATATGTTAAGCTCTGCTTATTATAAACTCTGTAGAGGAAGAATTGTCCTGCTTCTTATATTCTTTCATTAAATAACATTTAAGGTCACTACTGGAGCTCTAAAACAGATATGATGGACCCAGAAGGGCCGCTCCTTTTGTAAATCTTTCCTCACATTCTTTGAAGTCAATGAATCTCCAGAATTCCACTTGCCTGCTTTCAAGTAAAATTATTTTTCAATTTTACATGTTYCCTAATAAAACATAAAGACTATTTTTCTTAGAATTGACTAGGAACACATTTTACTGCAAGTTGAAGAGAAAGGTGTGAGTAAACTTGTCTTTAGCTAGGTGTCCTTTAAACAGTAAATCTGTATGAGTGGAGAGACAACATTCAGTAATGTAGCACCACAACCCTAACACCCACCTAGCTCTTTCCACACATCAGTGCTATATGAATAAACATTCTTTTTTAGGTGGAAGATTATTGATCTAGACTGTTCATATAAAGAAACCTTCAATAGATTATGATGGCTCAAGTCTACTCAGCTCATGCTTAACACCTAAACAGCCACTAAAAAACTAGATAATGAGCCAGTTTTAAAGCAGCAGGCATTTAGAATCTTCTTTCCATCCCCTCAGATGGATTTTTAAAACACCACAGCACCAGAATTTGMTGGGATCTTCTGAAAATCTTGTAGCTCCCACAGGCAAACCATATCAAAATTAAATYTGAATTCAGCCTAATCATATAGCCTCTTCTTTTGAAATTCTGAGCCTCTGTGGTAGAGACACTATTGGTTTCTAGGCTGTAGATTTTAAAGTACAAARCACAATTATAGCATTTCTGTCCATCAGTAAGCTACTTAAAAAAATAGGATCTGAAATCCATATCAGACACCCTTCTGTTTCCATGAGACAAAATGCGGGAGAAATGTGAACATCGTATTTACAAAGGGAATATATCTTTGAATTCAATAGCTAAGATAGCTGATGTAATTACAATTTTGTTTAAATATGAAGGGAAAAGAACCAAACTTCCAAGGACAAACTGTAACATTACTTTAAAATTATGTCTTATTATTTGTACATCAATGATAAAACAGTCCATGCAGGACCACATACTAGATTAAGCTGCCACAATTCTAAGCAACTAAAAGAACAATTATAAATACATGGACTATTAACCCACTGCTAAAAATTCCACTGAAAAGCAGGATAAAAGGCAAAAGGTTTTTGTTTGCTTTTAAAAGAAATCACTGTAATTAAATACTTTTTAAAGTGCAGATGAAATAGCCTTCTACAGGATTGTTTACAACTCATGTGATACTAGCTACTTCACTACATTGCATCAGAAAGAAAGAAAGAACAGGTTTGTATTTGCTATTCCAGATATTGCCTAGGTCATCTGGCGTCTGTAAAACAGAGTGGTGGAGCTTCTCATCCAGTTGCAGATCCTTCTGCTCAATATGATCTGCATGAAGAGTGGCAGGAGAGGGTGTCTGTGATCGGGATCCAAGAGCAGATTGGATTGGAGAAGCACTTTCAGAGCCTGCAAATGCAATTTTTAACAGTTACCTTAAAAGCYTTTTCTATTTTCTTGAGTTACTGAAAAGTTGTCTAAATACAGCATTAACAGAAAACTGAGCTGCTTTTATGAATCAAATTGGGCTAGGAGAGATATAAAACAGTAAGGAGATCTCCCTGTGAATGGTGTTCTGAAAGAAAACGAAGTACATGCAGGAAAGCTGAAAGATGAACATCAAAATCAGACAGGTAGGTGGACTAACAGACTTCTATTTTAGGTCCAAATAATTCTAAATGTGTTTGTTCTGCAGCACTTTCAATGTTTTSAACCAGTTAAAACTCTCATCACATTCCCTCACCTAAATTACTGTCCAGCAAAATGTTTAAGCAAAAATTTTCCTGGAACAAATGCTTTTCCAGGGTTACAGATGCATACAGGTTAACTTATAAATAAAAGCTCAAACAAGTAACTGATAATCTTTGATGYTGATCTACTGATTGAGCTGAGAAAATCCATATAAGAGGAAAGTTCTACATAGTTAGAGAAGCGGTATTTCCTCTAAAACAGGAACTCACGAGTGTCTGAATGGCAGTGCTACAAAGGTATTTTTCTGTAATCCTTGAGCAAGCTCTCTAGACAATTATGTGATCTCTACTGAGAGATCTGTGGAGAGGGAGTAGGTACTTGTACTTTTCTTCTGTACTATTTTATGTTTCACATTCTGAATTTTTCTRAAGATCCTTATAAAAAGCTGAGTTTAGCCAGAATGATCACATGGCAGACAAAAAGAGAACAAATATTCACCACAGACCCTCCTACACATTAGCACAGGTTAAAATGGAAGAATTCGAACCTATTAGTTTTATTTCTTAGATAAATGTAACAGGGATGCAGAAACAGTATGTGTGTTCAGTATTAGTGATAAACAAAACTTCAGGGACTGCAATTGAAAAAGTGAGTCTCTTAAAAGAGCATTTCACAAATTATTGTGAGAATAATTGAGAGAACACTACTCATTTGAGAGAAGCGTTACTTCGTATAAAGAGAACAAATTGTTTAAAGAACTTGACAGAAAATGTTCTCAGCATTATCAGAACAGAAACTGCAGTAAACAATCTTTATKACATTGTTAAACTGCAAAGGTCTCTATCTTGTTTAAATGACTAAGACAATTAAGCTTTTATGATCAATTTAAATCAACATCTCTATGCAGGAGAGAGGGACACTACTGCTTCACACACAGACTATTGTTTCTCACAACAGGTAGTCATCCTCTRCTCTTGCTACTGACCACTTGTTTGCCACATGCTTGCGAAGATCATGTAAAATACACCCTTCAAAGTTGTTCAAAGTACTTTTTAACTTTATTTCCATACTGCACRTTAGTTGGGGACAGATGAAAGTAGTTGAAAAAGGGAGCAAGAAAGAGTGACGGGTAAGAGAAAGTGTGACAGAATGGGATAGAGAGGGAAAGAAAGGGAATAGAAATGGAAATTGATAGAAGTGGAAAGAAAGAGCAGACAGGGAAGACAGGTAGCAGAGGAAGAAGGGAAAGAGATCTTCATATGACAGAAGAGAATGRACAGGAACAATTATGGAAAATGTGAAGAACAGCAGCATTCTGTCACTATAAGATACTCCAGCATATCAGGAACCAACTTTGACTGAGACTSCCATGGGTTCAGCTTGTACTAGAACTAGTAAACAGCAGTCAATAGTCAACTTTATCACTTACTTAAGGAAATGAAGTTAATACCCATATATAAAGAAGAAATTTTCCTTCCCAAACCCTTCAGATTTAGAAAGGGTAGTTTTCTGATAAGCAGAAAGACTGAAGACTTGTTTATTATGAGTGTGTTTTGTGGATGAATTTCTGCACTGATTTGCTGGCACCTCATATAGTGAAATTCACATTGCAGCTTCCATCTTGAGAGTCTGYATGCATGCAATTTTCCTTAGATAGCTGCCTATCTTTCATAAAACATCAAAGAAAATAACATCCTTCTGTCTTCTTATATGTCGATTCAGCAACAATTAGACAATAGGCTCCAATATTGCTGGGTGTGTGGAACCGTCAGAGACAGACAGTACAATTGCACAAGTATTGCTTCCTCAGGAAATCCAGCAAAATGCATGTGACATACAAGAGCTGCCTCTCTAAAACAGTGTCCAAGCAAGAAGAGATAACCACAGAACCTCTCAATGGACAACTCAGTCACTAACTGCAATCTTATCAATTCAATTATAGTGCAAACWTGGACAAAAATATCAAACAGTAATAAAGTTAGTAACATATAAAAACATACAAACAAACAGAAAAAGAACATATCTGTAGCAAGGACTTTTGACAAGCACACAGCAAAGAGAAAAATGAAGTAAACACAAGTCAAGCTGAACATTGTTGAACAAGCTGAACAACAATGTCCATGAAAGCTAATACCATGCTCCTTTCAGCACAAGAGCACTTTTAAAAAGTGAAGACTATGGTGGAGSAAGTAAAGATGTCTTTCGGTATCTCTGAAAAGGCAGAGTTTGATTTGTAACAGAGAACAAGACACAATATGTAGGTATAAGGTCTCACAGAAATACAGACACTTATTGCAACTTGTTACTTGTTACAACTAGGGTTGTTAACAGGGATGGTAGTGTACAACAGCCATGGAACAAGAAGTATGAAAATGACAATGGACATCTTTACTTCTCATTTACAAAATCTCGCAGTAGACCTTTCTTTCAGATCATCCTCATAGAGAGGTATCCTCTCTTTCAGACAAGAGTCCATTCAATTTTGGTTAACTGCATCACTTTTCAGTTACACAAATGGAAAGTGATGTTACATGGTCAAATAACTAACATTTTGTATAATAAAAGCTCTYAGTTACACAACAGACAATACAAAGAGATACTAAGACGGATGCTTATAAAAGAATCCTAAGATACTTCAGTGTGATATTTTTGTTTGAATGAGCACTGTAAAAACCTTCCATAGCAAGAACTTTTCCTGAAAGTTAGTTATTTAACTATAAGYAACAGAAGCACACTTCTAAGAGATCTAGCATACATTATGTGGCAAGAGTTTCTCCTTGGTAATTGTACAGATTTTCTCATTAAGGATTTAAAATACATTTAGGACCATGGGAAACTAAGTCAGACAAAGGTTTTCCACTTAAGTTTTTTCACACATTACTTTTCAATAGCAATCAAAACAAGAATCATCTTAAATAGAATATAGATTCCCAGCAGAAGCTGGAAGTTGCATTCTTCAGGATGGGTGAAAAATTCCTGAAATAAATWCTTTCTTAGAATCTACTTTACCAGTAATAGTTGCAGCTTCAGCAGACAATGGTTGCTGATTGAGACTACTTGTTTCTGAATCTATGTGGAGGGTAGTTAGACTGGCCACTTCTTGTTCCTCAGCACTCTGTTGCTGTCCTGAAATTCCATCAATGTCAGTAGAAGCTGGCGTCCCTGCCTCAGTGCCAAAGCTGAAATCTGTATGACGATAGCATTGTATTAATTTACAACATAAAAATATCACTAATATGAAAAACCCCAGAGGCCCAGGACCTCCAAACCAAACAGAAACCTTGTATATGCATCTTCTATGCTACTATAACATTGCTGCAAAATTTAAATAAAATGCAACAGCAGAAGATAATTGACCAGAATGAATATTCTCTTTCTTTTCATAAACCCATGACGTGATGTCTGCAGAAGACATTCCTGTTGCATGTATGTATTATGCTTAGTTGCTGTAAGTGCACCTATATCTGAATAAAGCAAAAATAATAGATTCATACATTAAAGAATTTATTTGTAAAATTTACAAGGTGGAAGAAGTATTCAAGCTTGTTGAAAAGCACTAACTTTAAACTAAAAATACTATGGCAAATGATATTCCTACAAACGCTATTTTCAACATTAAAGAAAAAATGTTAGGATGAAATGCAGATTTAAATACCATTACTTATTTGCATAATATGAAATATATAGAAATTGTCCTTTCTTAAAAAAATTCTACTATATAAACATTATTTTAATCTTAAATAATACATGAAGTCATAATTCCTAGCAACCATAATGACCCTTTCTATTAAATAAGGGTGGGAATGGATAAATAAAATGAATGGAAATTATTATGTTATTAAACAAAGTACACTAATTTTTCAATGCATACTAATTTTACCATGATATTACTTTGATTCATCTTCAGCTACACAAAGACCATGGTAAAAGTATCAAAAGCCCTTCTTTACATTTTAACTAAATGTTTTCAAAAGAATATGATTTCCAAAATACACAAACTTTAATTTTTATATTTTGTGCAAAACAGATGGATACACTCCAGGGAGAAGACAATATTGCTTCCTAACTTCTGTTTGGTGTTGYTCTACTTTTTGCATAGTACCATTCCTGTGCTCTTTTTTTCAGTTTACTAAAAAAACCAACAGTCTCTCCTAAGAACTTTTTTTGCTCCATTAACTTGCTAGTGATTTCAGTGGACAATCAAAATAATCTCTCCCTACAGAATAYTGCCGGCACACAACTTTGTCAGGAAAAAAAAACCAACAAAGAAAACAAAGGAAATTTGCAAATTACTCAAAAATGCTATTACTTTTGGAAAAATATACTTGCTTTCAAATTTGCGGCTCTCATACTGGAAGGCGCTGAAGGAGTCAGAGTGGCTGTCTGAGCTGATGAGGTCACTGCTGCCCGCGCTGGCAGGTGACGTCCACTCGGAAGGCACTCCTGGGTCGTCTACAGGACGCATTTGGTTCTGCTTGTTCAATATATCCGGAAGGTCTTTAGGAACTTCCAAGCTGCCAGGACTGCTTCCTCTTCTTGTTACATTCTAAACAGTGAAGATACATAAATTGTCTTCAAATCTTGGATGGTATATTTATGTAAAATGGAAAAAGCAATGGCATATTTGCTGAAGTCAGAATGTAACAAACATTACATTAAGTACATAAAMCAAATTGCCATCATACCAAATACCAAGACTTGCCAAGCCCCCAGACAGGCAAGAGCAACTGAAGAGCCCAGTCACAGTACATGGTCACAGAATTTCATCAACACAAATTTTATTTGCACAGTGGATTTTTGAACATATATTGTAAAAGGCTAGGATTCAGACTAGCATGGGCCACATGGTAGGTAAGATATAATAATAGAGAGAGAATARTAGTTAAAAAGTGTATTAGATCTAAATTACTGAAGAGAACTTGTTAACCTTGGTTTCAGACACAATGTCTTTCTATAGGCCACCATGTTAATTAWTGCATTAATCTTCTTATGATTAAAATACAACTTCGGTACTGGTTTGCAACACAAAAGACCACAAATAGCAGAAGAAAGGCATGCAGATTTGCTCATGTGCAAGTATGGTGGTCATCTATTTGAAGTCTTTCTCTAAGGCATATTTTTCCACAGATAGGACTGTTCGCCTGAGAGGGAAGAGATATCAAARTAGAAAAGCCATTTTATTAAATGGCTTGAGATTTTTATTCATTATGAGAATAAAGATGCCTTCCTTTTACACCAGGCCCAGTCAGTTCTGCATTCTKTTACTACTGTATTACTAATTAGAGATTAAGTCAGGCTAATAAGCTTTTTGTGATACAGTTTTAGCATTCAATAGATATAACAACCTAAAACTAATCTTAACAAGTTGATACTGTTTTAAGAAGGAACATCTGTTGTCATGTGCCAATTATAAAAATGAGTTTCAGAATATTTACTCAAACTCATCTCAGCTCCTTTCTGCTACCCAAGGAAAGTATAAATTCTGAAAACGAAGAGTAATCCTTCCCTTTCTCTCTTCTTCAGGAGGCAGCTCTGATGATTTCTGTTTCATTAACCTGCAGACTAAGTTAACCTTCTTCATAGACTACGAGTTAGCATTTTGTCTTGTAACTCAAGACTTTGTGCCAACAATCAAGTTTCATACACGAGTTCAGTACAAAAGAGAAAAAAGGTATACATATGGACAAATTCTATAGATCCTCTCCTGCCATTCATAAATGGTGATGATAAACAATTTTTTAAATAACTTTGAAGAAATTGCTTCTGTCCCTTATTATACCCAACTCCTTACTGATAACTTTCTATAAGAGCATGCCACACAGGAGTGTGTCTTAAAATGACCTTAAAAACTTTTAGAAAAAAGAATGAAACAATTTTGAAACACTAAATTGTTACCCATTCTTTTATTAACTTGCAACTTTTTTGTATTTTCCCTTTTGTTGCTATTTAATAAGCACTTATCTCTTCAAAGCAGTTGTCTCCTTCTGTAAGTATGCAACAGTAATCAGAAATGCTTGACTTAAAATTGATTAACATCTCTTATTATGAATGCATTCCAAAGAACATGACACTTCTGGAAAAGTGCAGGAAGAAAGCATATGAAAAGTTGGCTCAATTAGCAGAGCACTATTTACAAGAAATTATTCAACACTTGGAAGTGAAATTAAAAAATAAAGGAAAAATACATGTATTTGTGTAGTTTTGTAGTCTGCCGCATTGACTATACCTAGAGACTATACCTGTAGTACTCTACTACAGCATGGTACTCTATTGCATACATTGCTGAGGCCTGAAAATTTACATTTAAAACAAGATTCTCAAAGTGTCTATGTYAGAGATCTTTTCAGGTGCAATTAAGGCAGTTTATCTGACAGTGACTTCTCCACTGCTTCCATGATAAAAATTTAATAGATATGAAAACATAAATGGTATAAAATGGTATGAATCTATGCCAAAGGCAAAGAATAATTAAACAACATTCTTAATTCTGATTCATAAAAGCCAGAGAAGTATTTGTAGTGAACTGATTTATCATATCATTGGCAAGTTGACACATATATGGAGACCTAAGTAGTGAAATGTAGCAAGTTTAAAGGCTTACCARTGCGTTACCACTGCGGAGTCTCTCAGCTATAAATTCATCCATCAGGTCAGGAACATTCGTATTGCTACTGTCAATATCACTATCAATAGGGTGCAGCTTTTGACTCATGTCCTCTCTATTAGCTAAAAGCAAATGAACAACCATTTATAGTAAAGAATGCATCAAGACACCTTCAAAACAAAATGTAACAAATGAAAATCCTGCTAATGAACAGAAATTAAAAAATCATAATTGCCAAACATGCATTTTAAGAACATCCCTCTTTTAAAGCAGATTCTACTTTCAGAATTAGTACGCCTTCTTCTTCCCACTAAGCAGGGGTTAGTCGATTTCCAATTCCACCTTTAAGAGCAGGAAGCTTATAGGTAAGCACTACTCAAAGTTGTTAATGCTTGCTTTAAGGATAAAGCACATGTTCTTCCTCCATATCACAAGTAAGCAACAAACTTTAAAAAAAATTATGTGATTCCTTCAGGATCCTCCTTCATTGCATTCCTAATGAAAAGCAATGTAGTGGAAAAGCAAACTAGGTTGTAATATATACTAATGACAAAATGGCAATGTGGCACTGYATACAGTTAGTATAAATAGTGCAAAGAAAATATTACATAATAAAATTATATGCTAGTACATGGAATGAAAGTTCTYATTCTAGATGATTAATGGTTATGAACAATTAATGAAGTTCACGTATTTATTAGTGTTATATTTTTGATATAACTATACTGTTCACATTTAGCTGTGGCCATTACACCTGACTTCATGATATTCGCCTTTAAAGTTTTCAAGTTATTCCAGTTCATGTTCTCTTTATACAAATTTTTCCTTCAGCATCATCTCTCACAAGACCACAGTGTAGTTTATTCTAGCAATGAGGCTCTGTTAAATGTTGGATTTTCAATAACAGGTACTTCTAAAATCGGTCCTTCCTAGGTATTTCTTTTTCAGAAGTCTAGATTCTGAAGAGCAGTGAATTGTTTTTGAGACCCATGACAGTATGGCTCTCAGGTGCTGTGCTTACAGAGACTGCCCTCAGGTGGCATTAACATCTCGATGCAGGATGCATTGCAGAATCCCCTGTTAATCATGCCAGCATAACAATGGGAAAAAAGAAAACCTGCATTACTGCTGAAAGTTAATTTATTTTTCATTTAAGGTTATGTGAACTAAGACAATGTATATTAGAGTAACAGCTTTCTTTTTTCATCMGTCCATGGAGGTCTCATAGTTAGCAGGAGAAAGACGATCACAAGACTTTCATGAACGTGATTCCATGAAAAAAAGAAAGCAATGGAAGATGTTGCCAATATGTAACTTCAGCCATTTTGATGAATGAATATASGAAGGCCTATGACATGTTTTGAAAAAGACTCCAACAAAACCTTGTGATTTGACTTGGAGAACGGTTGTAATGAAATCATTCCAGTAACAGACTGCTGTTTTGGACCATTTTTTGTAAACTATCTAAAATGACCTCCAAATGTAAATATGAGGGGCTTTTTTTTGATTCTGTTTTTGTTTTGGAGGAGGAAAAGGAGGAAGAGGATGAGGAGGAAGAAGAAAACACACTAAATGAACCAGAAATACAATTAGTTCAACCTAGCTAGTCGGGAGCCAGGTCTTTCTGACAAAAAAAAAAACCTACACTAGGAGTGGAATAACACATTCTGATAAAATATGTAATGCCAATCATTCAGAAAGTTTAATTTGAAGACTCGGCATGGTAGATGAACATTCAAAGTCTCAAGGCTTAATCCTTTATTAGGTCATTTACTGTCTCTTCCTCTTCCCTAACCTGATGATCTTCAGCAGCAAAGAGGTTCAACTAAATATCTTGAAAAGAAAAATTAGTAATTTAAAGTATGTAAATGTAACTTATGCTGGGAGAAAAATCAGCTGGCTATAGGCGCATGCATAACCAAACAGGGAAAGCAGTGATCATCCCAAAGCCTTTTGATTGCTTATGAGAGCTTGCTTCAGTTGCATTAAGCCAAACTGGTGCTGCCTTTCTCCTTTTGTGCTCTGCACACTGTTAGTGCTCACCTGCAGCYTTCCTTCCAAAATAGCCCATTACATGACTGTACAGATCCCTCAGTGGAGCCTCTGCTGGCATTCTGTTCTGCCTCTGTGGGGAAACATTTGCCTTCGGCTTCGAAAGAGCATGTACGACAGTTTTATAAACACCACCCAGGGAGCCCTGCTGTTGTGCTGACTCCTGACCTGATGCTCTAAAGGCACTACGATATTGGAACTGACTAACCGCAATACCTTCTTTCTGCAACACAGCTGCTTGAGTTTCTGAAGATTCCTTAACTTGCTTGCTGCCAGCAGAAGCAGCATTGATTGCATCTAGATGTCTATATATTCCAGGTCTAACCAACTCTGTGGCAGCTGATGAGCTAGTGCTTGCACTGGCACTGATATTGCTGCTACCACTACTGCTGCTACTGAAGCCACCGAGTTTACGAAGTCTTGCTTTCCAAGCAGCCTCTTTGTTCTCAAGAGGATTGTAAAACTGAACAGATTCTGTAGATGGCCTAAAAGTAACATGAACGCTGTTTCTTTTTCTAGCTGTAATTTTCATTATTTTGGCCCTATGAGTTACTGTTTCAGATATACTTCTTTTAGTTGGTGCCAGTTTGCTTGTGCCTGTGATGTGAGGCATTTGAGGATCAACTTGCGCTTTAGGAAGAATTTTCTTTGCATGGACAAYACGTGAGCTGGTCACTTTTTCATTAAACTGGGCACTTTTATGCTTTTCAGCTACTGCTGCTTCCACAGCTAAATCTACATCCGCTTCAGTGGCTGCTTGCCTGTACAGATATCTCTTCCCTTCTTTGCTGCTAGGATTACTTGACCCATGATCAAACACGCTTTCATATTGTTTATCAATATCTAACTGTCTGGATTTATTGAGTGCTTGATTTCTTGTAAAAAAGTCTACTTGAGTAGGTGCAATATTACTTATAAAGCCACTTGGGTTTTGTTCTAGGTGCAGCTCTGTGGTATCGGCTCTTTCTGTAACAGCGATGCTAGTCACACATTGATCAGTCTGATCTCTATTTTCTAATCCATCCAGTGGYAATCTATTGTTCCTACTTACTGATGTATCAACTTCATGAGCAGAAGCCTCACATTTATCTATCTCAAAGTTACCGCAAAGTTCTTCTTTTTCTTTAATAAGATATTCTCTCAGAGAAGAAAGGAGATCATCTTCACCTTCAAGGTCAACATACTGGCTYTGTTCAAAGGCAGTGTTTGCAAATTCTACTGGCCCTATTAAATGACAAAGATGGTCATAAATACTATCCCCAACTTCCAAGGAGGACTCTCTGCTACTTGTATCAGTGATATGGCTTTCAGTGGATCTATGCATTGAAGAGGTCTCAGTGGAACTCTGCAAGCTTGGAGCATGATGGGATGAACTGTCAATGACAGGAACTGCACCTTTGGCTCGTTCAACTGCGAATGGCTCCAGGATGTCAGAGGTGCTGCTGCTTCGTGGAAGTGGCTGTTCCTCATTTAATGCACCAAAAACTTCACTTGGAGCATCCTCACTCTGAGAAAAATGTCTGACTCGAGGTGGACGTGGAAGAATTTGAGCATCGTCAATGTCTGTAGGAAAAAAGTATATGTAACATGCACAAAAATTTGCATATAGAGACAAAATATATTTACTACTACATCCTAATTATGTGACTTTAAAAGACAGAAAAGTCCAGAGCCCTGTTTCTTAGGTACAACAAAAATACTTTTTCCAACACTAGTGTTAAAAACRCACACACATAATATCCAGTGCAGAATGTAATATAAATGAGTTAGACCATCAGAACACAGTTTTAAATGTTAACATGCATGAGAACAAACAGTGAGGTCATGGAACATTTGGAAATACAGTTAAAGCTAGAGCTGTGCCAATAAGTTCAATAATTCAACCAATATTATTCCAGCTAGATTGTTCAGGAAATGGTTACTGGAATACAAATTAGATTAACAATAGTACTCCCTTTGTGGAATTTACATCTTCAGAAAAATGGGCAACTCCAAAGTGAACATGGATGTTTTTTGGAAAATAAGGATTGTCTACTAAAGTGGAAAACCATTAATTAAAAAAAAAGTATATATATAAATTACTGAAATATCAGAAAGAATACTATCATACCATTATAAATATCATGGGATATATAATAAAGCGTATACCTAAAGCCTAAATCTTTTAGATGACAAGGAAGAGCTGGCTCTATACAGAAACAGTGATGATACATAATGGACAATTTAAAGATAGACCCTTTTCCCCTAGAAGGATGTATTGTCTCCCCTCCTCAAAATATGAAACTAAATACTTAATGTAGGCTTACCTCCCCCTCTTCTTCCAGTTTTACTCTGTTAAATATAACATTTATGGGAATTACAGAATTAAGGACTCTGATACCAAAAAACATCCTGCAGCCTCACAACAGTTAACATTAGAGTAAACCCATTTATGTTTATGAAAAGACCAGAACATTTGTTATGACCATTTAAATTAGTGACTCCTTGTCTCTGTTGAGACTCGTAACGTTAGTGTCAGTACAAATCATAGTTAACTGTAATGAAAGCTGCAGTTCCAAAATGGATCACCTAGGTATTATACRGAAATATCTTCAGCTCATTTCATATCATCCACAAAAATAAAGAACCTTCATGCATCTCTTCAGATTTCCTATTATGTTATAGGAATACTGTATACTATCAAATCATCAGTATAGGAAACTAAATACCCCTTACAGACAACTCAACTAACTGCAAGAACTCGTGCAATCCCTTGYAGTCCTTTTGTGAGATAAGCACTTAAACAGCAAGGTAAAACCAGTTTACTCAATTTTCTGTTGGTTTCTTTTTGATAGAATCCTTTATTTCCCAGATTAATTTTTTAGTACCTACTACTTAAAAAGTTGTAAAGGAGCTTTCAAAATCAGGAATAACAGTAAATAGCTTAAATGAACACCAGCAAGAATTATTTGTCACCATAAACAGACTTACCTTGTTGGTTTATCTAGAGAGTATAACTTCAGGACTGCAATGGTGAATTTACTTAATATCAGAACAAAATTTAAGCCMCTTTCCCTCCTCTAACTTTGATGTGTTACAGCTAAAATAAAGTAACTATGTATATAATTATATTTTAAAATGTTTCTATTATTAATATTATAAAAATATTACTAAATATTTTGAAGTATTACTTTACTGATCTCTCTACATATTTCAGTAATATTGAATATTGATAATCTGAAGTCCCCTTAAAACCTGTTTTGAACTTTTGCTTACACTTTTCTGATAACGTTAGAGTTAGAGATGCATTTTCTCATATTCTCCTTCTGAACAAAGYATATAAACCAGAGGAATAAGATATGTCTGCGCTTAACTAAACATATGTCTTCTAAGAAGATTAAAAGGGCTATTTAGTTTTCAAAGAAGTGAAAATTTGAAAGTTAAAGTTTGAYCTCATACAAGGTTTACGGAACTGTAAAGAAGTTATGAGACAGGAAAGTGAGAGATCTATATTGGAAAAGGAGAATAGACACTCAATCTATCTCAGAAAATAAACATGAACTGAAAAATCATCCAATACAACACAATCTACTATTCCTTTCCTCTTCAGCTTTGATAAGCAACAAATTTCCCATCATTGTTCTTGTTCAACTTACTACTAACTACATGAATTAACACCCTCTGGAAGGAATGGTGTCTGTCTCTAGTTGGAACTCTTATTTCAAACTCCCTATTGACTTAAGCAGAAATTAACAGAGGTTATGCTAACATAGTCTCAACCTGTTTCTTATGGCTGCACAGAAAGAACCACAGGATTCAGTCAAACATATGCATGATGTTATTTATGAGAGTGATATATGCAACTGTGATACACTGATCTTCTCTTAAGCCCTCAGTATGTACTTTTCATACCTATTACAAACTCAACCTTATCGAAAGCAGCAGCCTAGGAATTGCATGTTGTGCATGCATGCAGTGGTCATGACCTTCTAGGATGTTAAAAATAATTGGACAGAGAACTCACAAAGCACACAAAGCAGCTCCATGCACTGAAATAAATCCAGCTGGATTTATTTCAATGTTGATCCAGAATTAATTCTAGGTGCTCATACATTCATGACAAGCACATACAAGTACAAATCTTCAAACATATGCTTGTGCCAATAAAGGTTTTCTTTTTGTAGAACAGGAAGAAACTAGAAAAATGAAAAATGTTATTGCAATAACAGCACTGAAAACACAGACAATATTTAAAAACCCAAATGAACTGTTCTTTCACAATCAGGGCTCACCCTTGCACACAGGTATACAGACAAACTGGGACATCATAAATTCCCAAGGAGCTGGTACATTGCAACTGTGTGCCAGCAGGCTGACCCTGTGTATCTGACCCCTAGGAGAAACACTGCCCTGGTTCCTCAGATGGCACAGTAAGGAAAAGATTGAAATTGGTGCAGATGGCCAATCTCACCCAACCATAACTTTCCTAAATCAACCTTGCCTCTGATTTTGCTGCTAGAAGGCAGAAAGAGAAAGTAGCTTTTCAGCATCAAGTGTGAGATAGATTTGCCAAAATATAAACTAATGGAGAGACACATTCTGACAAGACAACATGAATGCTGACAGAAGATSCCTGTATAACCCTGGGGTGGGTTTATATTTCATCATGGAAAGTAAATTCAGGAAATGGAGAAAAATAACGTTTTGCTTCTCAGATTTCAACAGTTTGTTTTTTTATTTAAAGGAACACAAGCATTCTATGAGTTTCTGGCATTAAAGAATAATTATAGCCATATTAACATTACAATTATGACTTCTTTATATTTAATCTTAATGATTACTTACTGATTTGGGAGCAAGGTGGTAAAGACATAATATGAATCTCCCTTTCAAAGTTTACACTTCTTTGACTCTTTTAGGAGTAGTGAATAAGGAAAATCTCCCACCTGCAATTAATTAGTTTAACCACTGCTTCTAGGAATCTTGCCTACATTTCATTCAATCTTGCCCACAAGTTTCACAAGTGGTCTTGTACCTGAAAATCCCCAACAATTCCAGAATGGTCATTTTACCAGTTACCGTGTAAACGTGTAAGACTGGATTTCCAACGATGCTGACAGGCTAAAGGAAAGCTCTTTTTAGAAATACTGCAKATTTGCAACAAATACACTGAAGCAAATCACTTTACTAACTAAACACTTTAAAGTGTAAATCACTTCCATTTTCCATATACTATTTGAAAAGCTGCAAATATTCTGCACATGGAAACACACTGTAACAGAAACTGTATGAAGGAATTGCAATCTTATGAAATGCATCCTCTATTATGCTAGTTGACTGGATGTCAATATTGAACTTTTGYAATATATTTTAACAACCTACTGATTGATTTCAAGCAGAAACATTATATCTCACAAATTATTGTCAGGTTTTCTGCCTTACTCTTGAAAATTAATATACAGTACATAAGGTAAAAGTTTGGTTAYAAACACTTTCTGTTAGACTACCTGTCCAGATTTACCAGTGTTCAGTGGGCCCACCTTTCAATGATGAGTTTCGCAGCTAAAAAGAAGCTGAAAACTACTTTCAAAAGCTTAATATTAGGCATCCTTTTATTTTGGAATAATTTGAAACATCCTCTCCTTCAAGTTGTGTTGGATCATAAAGTCATTCCGGATAACAGGGATATTAATATAATCCTCTAGTAAGACAAAGGGCTGTCTCAGCTAGCTAAACATTCATTACCTACAATACACTTACAATAGAAACAATTTGATTACTTCCCAAATTACATGCTGAATATCTGGAAACAGAAGGCTTTCAGAAAATAATATATTTAATGTAAGAAGAAAAGGCAAGGAAAATGATAAAGCTTCATGTTTAAAAAAAAAAAGGAAGAAGAAATAGCACAATTAAAAATGCAGAAAATYAAAAGAGCAAAGTGCACTCTGATCCAGTGTTTTCCTTTCTGTGCTACTTCCCCAACAATGCTCTAACAGCTCACTTTTCTTCACTGGAGCTTTTTTGCTTCCTGGTAATGTTCAAGATTCCTAGGCACATCAAGAAGCTGCTGCAACACCCATCTGTTTGAGAAGACATCAAAACCAGCAATGGCTTAGGACTTTTTCTGTTAGAAGTTCAAAGGTCTGTAACGTCATTTTCCTTTATAATTACATTGGTCATGCAGTTTTTGTATTGGATGAATATCAACACAAAGGATAGTAGCAGGAGGCCATCAGGTTTGGGACACATTAGAAGTAATATGCAAGGCAGGACTTTTCAGAAACGGATGACAAAACTGACTACAACGGCACTTTTGCCTTTTTTAAGAAAGGATAATTAAGGATCAGCGATTATGTAATGAAAYGATAATTCACTGTGAAAGCTCATAACCCTTCTGCAGGTGTTCTTAGGGTCTTCATTAAGCACTGATTATTTTCAACAATGCTATGTCCAGATAAGATCCATTTTCTAATAGGTTATTGATCACTAAAGAATCTAAGTCTCTAAAAAACTCTATCTTCTAAGTTAAAATAATTTGTATCTCAGAACAGATASTCTTTGCACTCATACTTCTATTAATTTATTACATATAATTTGTATTTTATTAAATTTTGTTTGTGTTGTCAAGAATTGCATTTAAATACTTTGTTCATTGTGAAAGTCTGGTCTCTCTGGAGTGGGTTTTTTGAACTCTACTGAYTCTCTATCAATGTTTTCAGACAGAATACTAAGGCTCGAAGTTTCTGTTTCACAAGAAGAATTTTGTGACACATGACAAAATACAATTATGAAGATACAGTTCTTGCTACTTCTCAGGTAACAAAGGCAGGCAGGAGCGACAGAATAGAAAAGAAATCTTTCATAAAAGCAATACTGCCATTAAGTSCTTATATTTGTACATCATTTTGACTATATATTGTCCTCCAACTGTGCTTTCRTTTTTTTCCAGTCATTGATACAAAGGCATAACATGATTGTCAGCCTTAACACACTACTAATTTGTACCTATACAATATCTGGAAAAATTACAGTATCTGAAAATAYGTATTTTTCAAGTCTGTGCTAATTCTAATTGTTGAACCTACTTGTTCAGAAAAAAATATCCAAAKTAAGCTACTGTCCAACTTGTAGTCAACCACCCGACGGGACTAAAGAGAATGTTGAGGAAAACCACAATCCTAAAAAATTGATCATTTTGAAAATAACACCAAAACATCACACTTGAGAACTCCAAACTACAGATTTTTAAAATGTTTTTATGTACTAATGAAAAAGAGTCATACTCTAAAGCATATTATATGATACCATTTTCTTTTTTCATGTGTGCTGAAGTGTATCATCATGGTTGTTCACACAACATCTATGACACTGAATTAAAAAATTTACACAGAAATATGTAAATGGCAAATTAAAGTAAAATTAAGTTCTTCCTTTCCCTCCCTCACTCATCAAAAATAAAAAATTTAGATYAGTTGTACTCTCTGGTAGACAGATACTATATTGCTGCTAACCAATAAATTGGAAAAGTGAAGAGATTTCTCGAATTTCCTCTTTTGTGATAGCAACATTGGCACAGCACTAACTTCTAACAGTTCCAGAATGAATTGTAAAATAGCATGGTATCTCACAAAACTCAAAATAYTAATTCTTAATCTCTTCCCCTCTCCCACCATCCCCAAAGTATTTTTACTTTGAAAAATGTAATGATTTAGCAGAATTTGAAAGCGGAAGGTTTAAAAAAGTGATAAAGGGGGTGCAGAAATTAGCAGAGGTGGCACTACCTGAAAGCTCATCAGAAAGGGGAGTGAGAACAATATCAGGCAAGAAGGGTTTGGAAGTATGGATCAGAACAGGAGCACTTTTAGCACTGCGTATATAGGCCGATGGCAGAGCACATTCACCAATGGATCGGCTTCTCATGGCTTTAAAAAGGAAAAGAAAGAAGTGGGGAAGGAAAAAAGAAGAGTGACTATAATGAAAGGCTTGTGTCACAGAAAAAGCAGCAACAGAGAAAACAAAGATAAAAAGGAAGAAAATTCAAAAATTAAAACATTTCAGCACGGCAGATATTGGCAGAGCTGTAAGAAAGAAAAAAATCAGTGGACACATAAGACATTCTGAGTTTTCAACTTTTATGTAAAGCAGCAACAATGCCTTTATCATGACAWTTAGAGATTTTGCATTTGAAATCAAGAAGCTAATTAACACATTTTCCCACTGCATCAGGGGTTGAAAAATCAAAGTTAAAGTTACTCCACAAGCATTTTGAATTTGATTTTTTTTAACAGAAAATGTTACATGTACTCTATTTGCATTTTTCTAGTTTCCTTTGATTTTATCCTGAAAATGCATCTCTGTATTACACATATACCCATACTCTTGAATTCATGTTCTCCAAAAGAGATTCAAAATCATAAGGAGAAAATGATCAGTTCTGTGTGGACAAATTGCAATAAARCTTGTTATAGTTCCATATTAAAAATGAAATGACTGAAGTGAAATGGTTTGACAATGAAAAGCATTATATCRTTTTATCCATGGGGTCTGGCTTTTAATTGATACTGGATAAATCTTCGTAAACTGATGTTAATTCACCTTTTCAAATCTTACATTCTGCCAACATTCCTACAGAATACTTACGTAAGAATTGTGGTATTACAACCAAGGTTATATCTGCAGCTTTTCTAATAGATTTAAATGAACRTTTGGCATTTGTTCTTGTCAGAGGAAGACGTAGCAAGAACTGGTACTGCTTTCAAACTCAAAGTACACTAGAAGTTCTTCAAAAAGTAATATTCAATGTTTCAAGCAGCTTCCTTTTAAACTGTAAATTTGCTGAGTTGCTTTAAAATTATTGCTGATAAAATTCTTTAAGGAACATATTACATAAATATTGTCAGTGCAATACCTAATCAGTCTAACTTTCTCTCTGTATATATATTTTCAAAACAGTGCTCCTGATCTGCATGAGAATCAAATGTACATGAATGGAGTGCAGTGAAAGTTGAGCACATCACACTTCTAAACCAGATTAAAGAATTGTTCCTAATAACAACATGCAGATAACCCAGGTAGGTCACATAGAGCAAAAAATACATTTGACAAATGCAGCACAACTTAAGTGGAATCTTAAATTCAATTTAAAAAAACAATTCAGAAAGACAGGCTTTTAAGACTGAAGCAATAGGCTAGTAAACTTTGTAAAACAGAAGCTATTTTTAAAAAAAAGGCTATCACATGTAAGGTTTTAGTATCAGTTTGTTTAAGAGACACAGTAAAAAAATTCAGGATACAGTTATAGTTAGATGCATTACATTCATCACTGTGAATCTTAAAATGATTGCAGGAAAGAGAAAAAAAACAACTACATAATAAATATGAAGCATCTTTTCCAGCCTAAATGGTTCTAAATAAATCAAGCTTTTGATATTGGATACTGTGTTGATTACAAATCTTAATATTAAGTGTTCCTTTTAATTTGACTGGATTTTTTCCTCAATTAAATAGATAGRTGAATGCAGACTCAGAACATGGACTAGATATTTGATAGTTTATAACCTTTCACTACTCRTTACACAAAAGCAGAACAATAGGTAAGTAAATCCTTTCTGATAAAGTATTTTTATAGGACTAGACCCTGCTGCCTAAGCCAAAACTTCTGTAGCTATCCCTAGAGAAGATTTTTCAACCCATATGCATACGTTTAAAGGCCCTTTCCAAAAATTACTTTACATAAGTTCAGGCTAAAAATGTACACACTGCATATCAAAAAAGCTGTGATTTTTATTTGAGTAGCACGCACACACACATATTTGGTGCAGCAATAAATGTGTGCTGGTATGATGATGGCTCAAAAAATAGAGGTGCACAGATGTACACAAAAATGTGTACAACATAAAACAGATGAAAAGGAAACCCCAGCTTTTTSTTACCATAAAATATTCAACATGCACAACCCCCCCTACTCAGATATTAAGATTATATATTACTCACAATCAAAGRGAATGTACTACATATCAGATATTATGCAATATATTTAAAGTCTGACTCAATTCCAGACTTAGCTTGCAAACCTAATGATAAACTGAAGGAGATCTGACTGGGAAAATGTTCTAGATTTTACTTATTGTGACTATTTTTCTATTATTTGACCCTGAATTAATGGCACAAATTAAGAAACAGCTGAACAGGTCTCTTCACAGACCTAAGAGGCAATACCAACCATTTCCAGGCAGTTAAGRCATATGCAACATTTTGCAACATACTCCTCATTAACCTTAAAAAAACCTGAGGAACTTGGGATTCTGGTTCTGACAACACTTTTTGGGCTTATCATCTTTTAAAATCATCCTAACAATGCTGGGATGCTTGTCCACAGTTGATATTCTACAACACGAACAGAAYTGAAATTTTAACTGGTTGCAATAATGCAAACTTGGCTTATTAATACCAAATCTGTAAGATAATTGGAGGAAAGAAACAAAGTACAGTGGAACTAAAGTGCAGTGAAACTAAAATCAGATTACTTTGCTGCTAACCAGGTCAATATATAGCTTGATTAGGATAAATTCCAGTCATTTTAAGGCTAACATCATATAAATAGCCATCTTTCAAATTGCAGCAAAACAAAATCATTAATAAATTGACCAAACAACATAATCTTCTGACACCATTACTATTAATCACAGACCATCTACAGAGAAGTGAAGCAGAAATTACATTTAAAGTATCTGTGATCCATGAGGAGAACTAGGTGCTGTCAGCATGAGATACAGAAAAAGCTGTGTAGCATTTCAATGTGCAAAAAGACATAAAATTTTGGAGTAAGGACTTCATTTTCTCTCATCTCCATATGCCTTACAGGACAATTAATTCTCCCACATCAACAAGAGCATTAGGAGAGAAAACAATTTTTAAGTGGAGAATTTTGAAAAATATTCACAGAAGAAYTTTGTCCAAATAACCTCTTTGACTTAAAAAAATTAACTTCAAATATTTTTGGAAAAAGAAAGAAAATGTTAATTTCTGAAAAGCTAGCACAATTATATATTCAACTGCCAATATGCATCCCCAATTTTTAAAACTGTCAGAATGCACCTACTTCCAGGAAGTATCAGTGAAACAACAATGCAAAATGATCAAAGCCACTACTACTATAAAGATAGTAGAAAGTTAGATATTTCTTAAAAGGTTCTTCTTTTAAATACAAAATTAGAATCATCTTAATTTTCCTTCACATAAGCAAAAGCACTTGATGATCAAGATGAGATAATAAAGAAATTTGTAGTCCAGTTCCTGTTAACATAGTCTAAGAAAATCATATCAACATAAATGAGTCTCCTTTTGATGAGTTCACCTAAAGCGTTGTTCAGCATAACTCATTCATAACACAGCAAAGAGTGTCTGCAAGTAATAAAATTCAGAAATAGGTAATTTCAGAAATGGAGAATTTCACACATCTGTTTCAATCTTTCATGACTGCAATATTCAGAGCATAGTAAAAGAAAGCACATTTTATAAACTATGCAGACTTATATATATTTTTCCCACTTTTCTTTGCACAGTTTGAAAGTAYTCAACCCATCTTGTACAGTTTATGAAAATGCAAACTTAAGAAACCTTCCTACCCACCTACCCACACCATTCCAGCTTGTTTCTTCTTCATATACACACAACAGTATTATTTTCCAATCCAGCTTAAATATGTGATCTAACTCATTAAGAATTAATTTATCAACTGCATTACTTTAATTTGCAGTGACTGTAATTCTAGTAACCACAAGCTTTTCAGCAACCCTCAAAGCACATAAGGCTGCATCATTTACACATTTAACTTATGTGTAAATCATTATAGATAGCATACTTTCATGGGAAGAAGCTATCCACATTGCTACAGAAGTCAGTTATTAATTCCTTACCCTTTCTCAAAYGTCACTTTTATCAGCTCTTACAGATACTTACCAACTGTTTTCTGCCGTACTATGCTTCTTGCCTTTTCTGTTCCTGGAGAGCCAGTGGTTGTAGCACTGCGTTGTCTCATTGGTGCTTGTCCAGGCTGATCACGGCTCCAGCCTCTRGAAAAGGACTTATCAACAGAAGCCTTTGGGAATTCATGCCCAACTCCTGCAACAACAAAATTGCAAATCTATTCACTTCTGTTCTGGTATCACCAGATAATTGTAGATGTGTTTTTTCAAATACTTTTAAAGCTGGATGGAATAAATTAAGTTACCATAGCAAGCATGAATTCAAAAGCTCAGCCAACACCAGCAGTGAGGGATATTCAAACTTTTTCAGAAGTGTTGGTGCTATTAAACTACTGTAATTTTATGAAAAAATGGGCATACAAAGGTTGTAGTCTGATAAAGCAGCTAACTTTTCCTTTGCTGTTCCTACTAGAAAAGATACACAAAGTCATACATTTCAAAACAGTAACATTGTGGATGGTTTTCCAAATAATTTTGCAACATAGAGGAACATGAAATAAAGTATTTTTTCACAAAATGCAAAAGTGAAAAAAACTGGATGATGGCATCAGAGAGCAAGGCTCTTTGGAATTTGACAAAAAATGCTATYGTAAGATGAAGATGGGACAAATTCAGATTTGACATTTATATTGAAATAAATARAGCTCATATAAGGAGCTATCAAAAACTACAGGAAAAAAAGTGAAGAACATTTGCAATGTATTTCCTAATCCATATTGAATTCATTAATAATCCAAACTAACACAATTACAATCATTAAAAGGGCATATTGTTGGAAAAAGTGAGCCCTAGTCCAATATGTTCATTAGTAGTAGTAGTAGTAGCAAATAAATAGGGCCAAAGAAATTTAGCATAACTAGTATAATATCTATTAATTCTAAAGCTGGACTTGTCTCTGCAACTAATTCACATTCAGCAATGGAGGCTTTCTCTGAAACTCTGTATAGCGAAGTTTAACATCAACTTTTCTTGCGTGGCTCAGATGATTCAAAATGTTTCTTTAAGTATATATTTAAATAACTATACAAANNTTTTTTTTTTTTTTTTTTTTTTAACAGTATCTTTTTAGTAAGCAAAAGAAGAAAGCTGTACTGGTCAGGAAAACAAAAAATGCATGGTCTGGAATAACCTCTCAAGGTCATTTACAGAGAAATGTATTTCTGTCCAGTTGTCACACAGCAAAAACAAAAAAAAAGTGTGAATAATGACTCTGCTCAAGATGAGGCATGTGAAATGTTTTTAGCAAAAAAACAGCCTAGAGCATTGTCCTCTTTTAGAGAGGGAATCCACATATATTGCTTCTCATTGACAAACTTTAAGCTACTATTAGGAAACACCTTCCCTCAGGTTTGACTGGAGAAGCACATTAATCAGATCAGAGAGACATAAAAAGCAGACTCAAAATTACATGTTTTACATCTTTATTATTCACTCCAAATATAATCCTGCCTCTCACCATTATATCACAATGCACTTTTTAAAGAAGAATATTAACATTATCCATTTTTACAAAAGTGGAAATGAAGTGATTTCTAATGTTCACATGCAGGTCCGTCTCTAAACTGAGAAAAGAATCCAAGGTTTGCAATCTTCAACCCAGACCTCTATCCAGGAGGAAAAACTTCTTGAGCCTTACCAATTCCAGAACTGTACCATTACAAACAGGCACCTCCCTTCCCCATATTATATCTCATAGAGTATTTTGTTTYTAGGAATCAGTTTAAAATCAGGTATCACTCATGGATTATTAAATTATACTTTCTCTTAAGTAGTCCACAAGGTCATCTTAACAAAACCTGTCTTTACTATGGGCTAGTGCTCAATTACTACCAAACAAAACTATGTTTACTTTACATTTCATCTTGTAGCATTTCAGGATCAATATTCCAGTCATGCTTGCAATGGCCTTATTTTTACCAGATGAGTAGTCTTGTTTATTTTCAAGACGTTATGATTGGGACTCAACAACTTAATTGCTTTGATAAAATGAGAAAGGCTTAACCCACTACAGTTAGCACACTYTTAAGAACTACATTCCATATGTGACTATTTGCAGAAATGAACCTTAACAYGAAGATTTTGTAGTAGTTCTAAAAAGCAGCTTTACCTTAAAGGAACAGGGTTATTTCAGGTGAGAGATGCCTAATCAGGTAGATGAATGTATGCCTAATTAGGTATACAAAAAAAGGTGAGACCAAAATTATCCTGTRCCAAATACCTTATTACACCAGCTAAAATTCAAATGATGTCTGTACAGTGCTGTCTTACCTTTGCCTTTGTGTTTTTTCTGCTTCTGCTCACTTAATTTATCCAATGGCAGGTCACTGAGGTCCAGGCTATAGAGGTTTCTAGCTAATACTTTAGTAAGYGTCTCCATTGTCAGAGACCACTCAGTGGCCAGCTCTTCCCAATATGTCAGTGATGACATCACAGACAGCAAGTCATCCCAAAGTTCTCGAGAAATGTACACATTTAGATTTGCTTTGATCCAAGCYACTATCAGAGTCTAAAAGAATAGAGAAAGTTGGATTGTGAACATAAGTTGACAACATTCAAACGTTATGATTTAAAAGGAAACTTCTAACTGCCAYGGAAATTTCTGGGTAGTTCTGACATTTTTTTGCTCACGAATACACACAGATTTTCAATGAATTATCAACTGTTAACACAGAATTCTGACTTAGATACAGGAACAACTGGTTTGACTCATTATCTTGTGTATTCCTTTTTTGTTCCATTAAAGAAACTGGAGTTTCTACAGATCATAGTCACTGAGAACCCATCACAACAGTATTTTGCAACTACAAACTTTGAAAGGATTTGCTACAGCTTTCTCTAAGAACGACAGAATTCYCTAAGAAATAAAAAATCCATTAGTTAGGCATGGATAACACAGATGATTTCATGCTGACTTGAGTTAATTTTGCTATGGAAGCAAGCTAAAACTGCACACACTGCCAGTTATGCTTGTCAGTTATTCCAACKCAACTAATGGACAGCAATTTTTCAATTTTACAGCACCTCAAATACTTTGTCACAGTGTCATTAAGATACAGGACAGAAAGTAACAAATGTAACCAGCTCTTAGACCTACACCCACATTATCTGGGTAACATACCAGTGATGTAAAATGACAAACTAGGCAACAGTGGTTGCTGTATGTAATCTATTTGTGAAAATTAGGCTGAATTAATTAAAGTCAATTCATGTTTACTTGCCTGGAAAAGAGGTCCTGCAAGTCTTCCAGCTAAAGTGGAGTTTTTTCTTCCTTGATACTGCAAGAAAGTTTGGGGTGGAATTTTCAGCACAGATTCAGTTACTCTGAGCAGCACGAGTAGCATCTGCTCCCTGCAAAACAGTATTAAACTTAGAGTTATCATTTTCCTATAACTCTGTATATACCAAGGTATTTTTAAAGGTTATAATCAAGCCTAATTCCYTCAAACACATTCCAAAAAGGATACAATGTTTACAAAAAGCAGAATTTGGTTCTTGCAAAAGACATTATTCCAATATTTTTTCACACTTAAGAGTGAAGAATCCCTATTGTCCTTGTATCTTCTTCCAAGTCATTCAGTTGCTATCACCTACAATGGCCTGAAATYGGGCAAGTTTTAACTGTATTTTCAATCTGAGGGTTTTTTCCTATGAATTACAGCTTTTGGCAATTTTACATTAACATCCGCATACTTCATCAATTATTTTGTGCATCACAATCTTTGCCATCATGGTCTAGAGTCACTTCTTTACACTGATGTGAAACTGGGAAAGAAAACACCAGTCTAGTAGAATCTTTTCCATTACCCCTCCCAAATTTTGCAATGGCTGCTTTGACTGGCTTCTCTACTGAGGAGAGTTGTAGTAGTGCCAGCTTTACCCAGAGTTCAGGAAATACTACAGACAGATTGAAAACAAGTCAAGCTAGAACGGAGTAAGCAAGACATTTCAGATTCGCTTGCTACTTCTTCCTTGCAATGAAGAATGGTGGCAATACCATTCTACCTGAATACAGACCACTAATTAAAGGAGTGGGAAATAACAGAAATTCCTTTAAAGGGTCTCTTGCACCTGCTAGGCACCATAAGCACTGGAAAGGAACGTACAAGGTACAAAGACTCCTGTGTACAGTTGAGAACAAAACACAACTRATTGCAATAGTTATCCATGCTTATCTGGGTTTTTTTGTTTATTTATAAAGAAGGCTGTGAAGCTTCATATGTTTTCATATTTTAATGCTTTGATACATGAGCAAAATGCCCTGGAAAAAGTCATCACTAGCTCCTTAATAGCAGTCTGTATATCCCAGCTTAGTCAATTTTTCACTGAGGGCTAAGCTGCCACAAATTAACTAGGAGCTTACTATAGGTTTTAAGAGAGCAAATAACCTCTCCTGTGCTAAGTTGTCTGTRATGTTCAAGTCCATGTATTCACGGATCTAGAGAAAACCATTCATATAACCAATACCACTCAGTACTGAGTTTACTACCAAGTAAATTTTCACATATGTCTTGCCAACTAATAATCTAAGATAAAAGCATTAGCATTTTACCATGTCTTCTTGTCCATAGTCACTTGGACTACCATGTGGCGATAGATATTAAGAATGCGTTTGCACATATCAGTGTGTTCATCCAGCAGAGCTTTAAATTCATTTGCAGGTTCAAGAAAGAATATATTTGAAGAATTTATTATAAAAACCTGTAAGCAGAAAAGAGTGGATCTTATGAGCCTGAAGCACTTAGATATTTTCAGTAATTCAGTTCATAGAACCAGGAAGAAAAAATCTATTACAGAATAGAAAAGGTTGCATATGCACACAGAAGTGTATGTTTAAATATGTTAGTTTGAAGAAATYATTAAGCAACAATAAGAGTGATCTTTTCCCTATTTTTTTACCCTAYTTGTATAGTTTTGTTCTTATAGACAGATGGTACAGCAAACTACTCAATATGATTAGTTTAAGATGATAGACAAAAATGTCCCAGWAAAGAAGTCCACTACACAGAAGTTCCACCTGTAAGCCAGCAACTGAACTACTTGAAATAGTCCAGGTACACAGTGTATGCTTCAGTATGACATAGCCTGTATTGTGTTCTGGGAAACTAAAGCATTCATCTCACTGGGATCAGTCAGGCTTACCAAAAGTAGGAAAGAGGATACATTCCCCAAAGTGATTAACTTCAGTGGACAGTGAATTAGGGCCTTCAGAATGAAAATTATGAGAAAAAAAGCAAGCAAGGAGATTGTAGGAGTTTCAGGAGCAGCAGAAGTATTGCACTACATTTCATTCTTCATGGGCTGATAACAAGAGTTTTAGATCATTTTAGATAGCTAATTTAGAYAAAATTAGCTATCAAGTCTGTTTCATACCTGCAATACTGACTGCACTCCAGCTTGTACATTTTGCTCTTCAGCATCAATTTCAGATGTCTTATGCAAAGTGTCTTCATAACAGCCATTTCTTGTCCAGTTTGAATTTCTAACATGACTGGAGTTCATCCCTTTTTCCTGAAAAATATGTTTTCTTAAAATTCCACAGATTTTTAGACAAGGATTTTGGCTTTATATTAAGGGGAAAGGATATAACAGATAACACATAATAAACAATGGCAGGCAAATGCACCTAAAAGACACAACAAAACTTCATTAAGCTTGTAGCAGTTATCTTAAAATACTTGAATGAAATAACTTACTATTTTTGTCATCCTTTTATTTGCATACAATTTTTACAAAGTTGAAAGTTGGCATACTGTAAAACCAACATCTTGAAAATAGTTCACAAAATGATAGGAAATTTTAAATTGAACAAACCCCATTAAAAAGCTACAGATAATGGATAAAATTGGTAGCTTATCCACACAGTATTTTACCATTGATTTTCCCCAATAAATGCTCTGACATTAAAGTAAACCACAYACAAACTACGAAGGAAGCCACTTCGCTGTCTACTGCCATATTGATGCACAAATATTAACCAACAATATTTTACCTCTTCTCTTTCTTTTCCTTTCTCTGATGAATTATGGTCAACATTTTCAGCACAATCTACAGTTGTGCACTGCATTATTTCCTCAGGTTCCTTCATAAATAAAGGTTTGTCTTCTTGTTGAATCCATTCCTGATACACCTTCACCACCTTCCTCATGGCAGCTGCTTCACATATTGGCAACAGAAACGCCTGAGAGTAGACAAAAAAAGAAACAAAACACAATTACAATACTTGAAATAAGTTGGGCTCTATAATATACAAGTKCTAAGAGATCTAAGGGTGGAATAATAGGATCTTAAAACACAAGYTATTTCTAAACCTAAATGTTTGCTCACTTTCTTCATATGTAAGCTGAAAACATGAGAAACCCTCACATTTGAACAAGAAAACTWGTCAAGAAATAGTTTGATAACTTAATTGCCTGAGGGAGAGATATGAGAATCCAAATCTACTTAGCACCTAGCCTGCYGAAATTAAGATCCAAAACCCCATCAAAATATGCAAAACAAATTGGCAGAAGTTTCTATGACAACAACTTTTATTCAGAGGATTTGGAAGAGTAGAGTTAACCAGTTCTAAATGATAAAAAAAAAATCCAAGTGACAAACAACATGRTAGTCGTCTATCTTCCTTTTAGCTAAGTGAGACTTTACAAAACAGTATCCTTAAAACAAATGACTCTTTGAAAAGATTTCAGAATTATGTTTCTAAAAATCATGCATTTGAGTTGGTGTGATGGCTGATCAGTGCCCTCTTCAGTAGGTTTTCTGTATCAGCTGTGCTGGTAACAAGTGGTCATAGAATAGAAACATTCAACATTATTCAGATTTTCACTAACTATAAATACATTTACCAATGACCATGATGCACATGGCTCACTTAACACCAGTTGTATGTTCTCTCTAAAAACAGACATTTCATACCATTATAACTCTAAAAAAATTAAGCTGTGTATTACAGGATCAAATTGACAAGTTCAACCTTACACTTACTCATAAAGTCTAACATTCTTTGGCAAGCCCATATACATTTTTTGTACCCTGAAGACTAAAATGCAAAAAAGGGGTTCCCAACAGACAATCTTTTCACCTCTCAGTACAACTGAAACCTCCTCTTGACTGGAATAACTTAGTCCTAACATCTTAGAAACATTATAAACACTTTGTATGTTAGAAATTAATTTACACTGAAAACTGTCTAAATAATGATGTAAATAAGGTCTYGTAATTGCACATAAAATCCAAATAATCCACATGACTCATGGAACGCCTTGTGAGAAGAATGAAGGAAATTGCCTTTGCTTTTTTTTCACTGTGGGGACAGTTTCTAAAAAGACCATTGATAATTTAGCCTCTACATTCAATATTTCAGACTCTGTAAACCCCTGAGTGTCAGCTGAATTTGGGTAACTTTCCTATATTCTTCAGTAATGTGTCCAAGCTCTTCAATACAAGGCATGTGAATAAACTTCTGGCATTTATCTGCCTCATTCAAAACATCCATTTCATCCAGATAAAAGAGTTCTAAAATGTTCAGGTCTCTGCTCTTTAAAGCAATTAGTGCATTTAACTTGAAATTTAGGATATTTTTCTTTACTATTATTCAGAAAACTCCCTATCTTTTGATCCATAGCATGGGGCATAAAAAAAGTTTATCTTTTTCTAGTCTTCCCCATTGAACTCGAAGTTGCTATAAATAAAGATTCCATATTCTGGCATATGTTCTMAGTTTGAATTTAATAGTTTCCAGTCAAGATATACTATTTTGAGTGTGCTCAGCTAACATTTCTGGTTGTAGTGACATCAGAAACAGAAGCTGCTACCTTCTATAGCCACCTGTCCTACTCTTCTGATGAACACTATTGAGGTAAGGACATTTGGATGCTCTTAAAACAGCTCTTTAACAGCTGCAAACTCCTACAGGAGGCTTATGTTAATATGGTTGGTTGTGAGTTCTAATACCTACAGAGTTGATGTATGAAAAGATTAAATATTGCTGTCTATGAGGAACTGTGAAGTCCAAGTTAAATGTTGTCAAACAGGCTGTTAAAGACACAAATTTAGAAAAATCAGGAACTGGGGATATTCTACACAGAAAATACTTCAGAATTTCAGCTTTTCGATTTTTGAAGGCAAGATGATAGAAAAAACCTTTAACTTGGTCTAATGTTCTGCTTAACAAATGCTCTTCAAAGAAAACCATGACATAATGAAAATTTACAATATAATAATCCAAATTGTTGCATTCAAGAGAGAGTTTTTTACCTGTCGGAAAATCTCAGTTAGAAAATTAACATTGCTTCTTTTAGAAGAAAAAGCTTTCCGGACGATTTCAATATCAGTTAAGTGCTCTTCATCAATACTGCAGAGGCTGGAAGAACTTGGTTCCCTCTCTGTTAGAGTACTTGTATTAGAATGAGATTGTTCTGGTTCTGCATTTCTATCCTGCTTATCAGTACTGTCATTTTTGCTGTCCTCCCTTGAAGCCATGCTAGCAGCTGCTCTCTGAAACAAAATTTTAAAATATTCCATAGATAATTTTTAGCGCAAATAAAAAAAGTAGARTTTAAGTTATATGACAGTATAATGTAAAACAATACAAATAATTAAAGACAAACAATAAAAATGGATTTACTGCATTTCAAGGCTTCTAAAGCTAGTTGATTAAAAACAAATTGCAGAATTTGAAAAAACAAAGCAGCACTGCAGGTCCTTTTAAAGTGAATTCATTTATGAAAAATTTGTTTAGAAATCCATTTTTTTAACTTTTCATTAGTTATAATTATCAGAGAAGAGAATACTGCCAACACAACAATTAAAAACATGAAAACAAACACATTTCTGTCTATTTGGTTTTACCTGAATATTCTTTGGCACATTTTCACCTTCCATCCCAGGAATATGAGGTCCTGTATGAGGTTTTGGCTCAAGCCAGAAAGACACCAACCATCGAATGACGATAACACGAGCCTTAATGAAAGGTTCCTTTGTGCAATATATTGCCTCATTGGTTTCAGCATCTTTCTTAACTATTACATAGTGTGGCTTTGGTCTCATTTGTGGTATATCTGTAAGGAAATACAACRTCTTAAAAATATGTGCAGAGAGAAAGATCTGCATAGGAAAGGAATCCTAAAGCCATAACCAACACACATGAACCTTCAGAGTAGTTTTATTGCATTCACTGTTGCACCACTCATTCCAAGACGTGCTGGAATGGATGTAACAGAGAAAATATTGAGACTTGTAAGACATCAAAACACTTGAATTTTCTCCTAAAGAGAGAGAACACTATTGGTCCAAAAGCCAGAAACTTATTTCTGCTATGCAGAACCTCAAGTTTTTTATCTGAAAATTATTTAAGGCGATAAATTATATAAGGYGATAGCCTTATATTTTTGTTTGCATTTTTTTATGCACAAGTAAACACATTTCATTATTTTCAGGTTCTTTTAAGCTATGTTATACTCAATATTTACAGATAAATTTAGCAAACTCACTATTTCAAATTTTCATTGAAAACTAAAAAGTTCCAAGTAGCAAAATAATTGTCAACTATAACCTTTACAAGAAAACTGTTTTCATATGAAATTAATATATTGTCAAATCTAATCATAGCTCCAGTGGAAGATATATCATTCCAAAATGCAAATGAAATAAACACAGCCTCTTCTGGACCTGCAATAGGTGAAAGATGAATAGAGCAGAGAGTCCTGTTCCAAAACCACATGAGCTTTGCTGCTGCACGTAGTGTCTCATCTGCAYGGGCTAATTTTGCTGCCAGACCACACACACATACAACTTCCTATGACTTAGCAGAAAGATGACTCTGTGGCAACAGCTTCTGTACTGGCTTGCAGGGAATGTAAGGAAGCATGTTCAGGGGCACACCAGCTGGCAGGAACTGTGGTTATTTGGGACCTATAAGTGACAACTTCATTTGCAGCATTCCATGTTCTGCATGATAGTTCAGAACTGTTTAACTTTTCATGTTTTCTACTGTGCTAAAGTCATCAGTATTCCTGAATCTGCTTTAGAAAAGAATGGGACAGTAYTTAATAACTCGATGTGGATGGAACGAACATGTGTGGTAAAAGCATTACAAAGACGAGGACACATATGGATTACATTTTTAAATTGTGCATTTTTCTGTGACTCAATACTGCAGAATATAATTTCTGGGTTTTACAAGCAAGACATAGTGCCGAACAATTTWGCATCAATCATCAACCCGAAGCAGCAATGGTACTTTCACGAGCAACTGACATTTCCCTGAAAGTGGCATGCCAACCAACTCTAGTCCTAGTTCTCTAAGGGCAAATATGAGACATGATCCCARACAAAAGAAGATGAATATTTGTCTGAGGACTGATTATGATATATGCTCTCCAAACACCCTGATGCTAGTGTTTCAACATCATGATTTTCTTCTAGTGACAGCACAAAAACACTCAAACCAAAACAAACACAATATACATAAAAAACCCCAACTAAAAAAAAAAAAAAAAGGAAGAAGAGGAAGTT